>NC_080701.1:40712714-40855843 GCF_030445035.2 Dasypus novemcinctus | reverse complement strand
TCCAGGAACAAGCAAGCGGCTCCGGTGCGGAAACTCAGAGCCAAAACGACCACCGCTAGGGGCCGCTGTTGGGAAAGAATGGTTCCTTCCTGGGTTCCAAGGCAGGGGGAGGGGCAGGGCCCCTTGCAGAAGGGGCTGTGGGGGAGGGGACCCCTGGGCCAGACCTGGGACTGGGCTGAGACCCTCTCTCCATCCGAGAGCGAGAGCTCACCTGGTCCAGGCCAAGAGTCTGCGTTGGGCCAGGCTGCCCCGGTCGGTCCCTCGGAAGAGGGGGCTTCCTCGCCAACCAAAGTCCCCGCGGCCTCGTCAAGCTGGGGCCTACCTAGGGCCGGCGTTGCCCTGCAGGTCTCTCCCACGCCAATGGTCACAGACGTGCTGACTCCCATCGCCGTCACCTCCGCCGTTTTGGGACCGGAAAACCTGGCCTTTCCCACAGGTGGCCTGAGGGCTTCTGCCTTGGCCGCCTTCCAGACCCGGACAGGCCTGTCTCTCAGAGAGGAGAGGCTCTCAGTCTTCCCCTTCCTTGTCAGTGTCCACTCTTGCTCTGTGTTTCTTCTCTGGGATGAGAGGGGCGGGGCCCTGAGAACCCAGGCGACCCTCAGACATCAGCGTGCCCTTTCTCCTCTCGTCCCACTTTGTGGTACCATACGAATGAACACTGGTCTTTTCTCCGGGTTCGGGGGACCGCAAACGAAGCTGCTTACCTGTTGGGTTGTGAGGCTTTTCAGGGGAAAGCATTTCTGCTCCCGTGAGGCTCACTGCGGTCAATTGGGCTTACAGGTCCGTGTGTTCCATGTACCAGGGACATTGTAAGCAGGCATCGCGACCGTCCAAAGCAGTTGCATGGGTTGTTTTGGCGTTGACTCGAGCCACAGCCGCCAGGGTTTGAAACACACACACCACACGAAAGGAAGAACTCATCATCTGAAGTAGCTTCGGCTCTGCCAGAGCACGCCACGCAGCCAGGTGATTTTCCTGTTGGTTGTCGTGCCAAGCTACCATTGCAGGCAATTCCACAGGTATACGGTGCAGAGTTCCAAACGAAAGCAGATAGCCCCTGTCGCCGAGGCGCAGCTGCCTAGGCGATAAAGCCCCAGGCACTGGTGCTCCTGAGGGCTGCGGGGACAGCCAGGTACGCCGGTGGCAGGAGGCTCTGGGCCTCAGCGCCCTGCCAGTGGGCCCTACTTGAGTATAGGTGCTCTTGCATGGGGTGGAGTCGGTCTCAGGTGGGCCCTCCCTCCACAGGCCTCTCCCCGCCCCCCCACGGCCGGCCGAGCCAGGACCAAGGCACAGGCGCCCAAGCCCGCCGGGCAGGACACGCCCCCAGCCGCCCCCGCCCCTGGGCGCCCGGCGCCCCGCCCCCGGCAGACTCGCCCCGCCCACGCCCCGCCCCGCATCCGTTGCTCTGGAGACCGTGGCTGCCGGCGGGAGGGGCCTAAGGCCTGGAGGTGGAAGACAGTGGTGATGAGGGGGAGAATTCTCCACTCGGGAGTTGTCCCCAGTGGTAGTGGCGGGACACGTGCGGTCACTAGACATCCTGCCGAAACCCACCCAAGGCACTTCCCGGAGCTTGTCGACTGCCAGGAAAACTCACCCGCCGGGCATAGGGGTTAGCGGGGTTCTCAAACGGACACATCGAGTGCCCGCGAGAGGCCACGGGAAGGAAAGGGGTCGCTGGCCTGCTAGGACCCTGCTGGGTGGGGGCTGTGCTGGAAGAGAACCTCTGCTATGGTGTCGTGGACTGTTGTTTTCTCCTCTAAGTCTGATGAAAAGAAGAGACAGAGGAAGGAAGCTCCAGGAACAAGCAAGCGGCTCCGGTGCGGAAACTCAGAGCCCAAACTACCACCGCTAGGGGCCGCTGTTGGGAAAGAATGGTTCCTTCCTGGGTTCCAAGGCAGGGGGAGGGGCAGGGCCCCTTGCAGAAGGGGCTGTGGGGGAGGGGACCCCTGGGCCAGACCTGGGACTGGGCTGAGACCCTCTCTCCATCCGAGAGCGAGAGCTCACCTGGTCCAGGCCAAGAGTCTGCGTTGGGCCAGGCTGCCCGGGTCGGTCCCTCGGAAGAGGGGGCTTCCTCGCCAACCAAAGTCCCCGCGGCCTCGTCAAGCGGGGGCCTACCTAGGGCCGGCGTTGCCCTGCAGGTCTCTCCCACGCCAATGGTCACAGACGTGCTGACTCCCATCGCCGTCACCTCCGCCGTTTTGGGACCGGAAAACCTGGCCTTTCCCACAGGTGGCCTGAGGGCTTCTGCCTTGGCCGCCTGCCAGGCCCGGACAGGCCTGTCTCTCAGAGAGGAGAGGCTCACAGTCTTCCCCTTCCTCGTCAGTGTCCACTCTTGCTCTGTGTTTCTTCTCTGGGATGAGAGGGGCGGGCCCCTGAGCACCCAGGCGACCCTCAGACATCAGCGTGCCCTTTCTCCTCTCGCCCCACTTTGTGGTACCGTACGAATGAACACTGATCTTTTCTCCGGGTTCGGGGGACCGCAAACAAAGCTGCTTACCTGTTGGGTTGTGAGGCTTTTCAGGGGAAAGCATTTCTGCTCCCGTGAGGCTCACTGCGGTCAATTGGGCTTACAGGTCCGTGTGTTCCTTGTACCAGGGACATTGTAAGCAGGCATCGCGACCGTCCAAAGCAGTTGCATGGGTTGTTTTGGCGTTGACTCGAGCCACAGCCGCCAGGGTTTGAAACACACACACCACACGAAAGGAAGAACTCATCATCTGAAGTAGCTTCGGCTCTGCCAGAGCACGCCACGCAGCCAGGTGATTTTCCTGTTGGTTGTCGTGCCAAGCTACCATAGCAGGCAATTCCACAGGTATACGGTGCAGAGTTCCAAACGAAAGCAGATAGCCCCTGTCGCCGAGGCGCAGCTGCCTAGGCGATAAAGCCCCAGGCACTGGTGCTCCTGAGGGCTGCGGGGACAGCCAGGTCTACGCCGGTGGCAGGAGGCTCTGGGCCTCAGCGCCCTGCCAGTGGGCCCTACTTGAGTATAGGTGCTCTTGCATGGGGTGGAGTCGGTCTCAGGTGGGCCCTCCCTCCACAGGCCTCTCCTGTCCCCTTGGCTGAAGCCGAGCCCGGCACTGGGGGTTGGTGCCTGCACAGGAGCCTTGAATCTCTGGACAGGCCCCGTGCCAGCTGGGACCTGAGCCCCAGCCCAGCTGCAAGCCCTACGCCCAAGTTCCTTGGCCTTGCCCAGGTCAGCTAAGAGGGAGGAGAGGAGAAGATGGTCGTCAGCACAGCGGGAAGCAATAGTGCCGACACCTGGCAGCGGGAGAAGCGCCTCCAACAGCCCCGTGGGATCTAAGCCCCCTCTGGCTCCAGCCGCCGCCCCAGCCAGGCCTCTCCCCGCCCCCCCACGGCCGGCCGAGCCAGGACCAAGGCACAGGCGCCCAAGCCCGCCGGGCAGGCCACGCCCCCAGCCGCCCCCGCCCCCGGGCGCCCGGCGCCCCGCCCCCGGCAGACTTGCCCCGCCCACGCCCCGCCCCGCCTCCGTTGCTCTGGAGACCGTGGCTGCCGGCGGGAGGGGCCTAAGGCTTGGAGGTGGAAGACAGTGGTGATGAGGGGGAGAATTCTCCACTCGGGAGTTGTCCCCAGTGGTAGTGGCGGGACACGTGCGGCCACTAGACATCCTGCCGAAACCCACCCAAGGCACTTCCCGGAGCGTGTCGACTGCCAGGAAAACTCACCCGCCGGGCTTAGGGGTTAGCGGGGTTCCCAAACGGACACATCGAGTGCCCGCGAGAGGCCACGGGAAGGAAAGGGGTCGCTGGCCTGCTAGGACCCTGCTGGGTGGGGGCTGTGCTGGAAGAGAACCTCTGCTATGGTGTCGTGGACTGTTGTTTTCTCCTCTAAGTCTGATGAAAAGAAGAGACAGAGGAAGGAAGCTCCAGGAACAAGCAAGCGGCTCCGGTGCGGAAACTCAGAGCCCAAACTACCACCGCTAGGGGCCGCTGTTGGGAAAGAATGGTTCCTTCCTGGGTTCCAAGGCAGGGGGAGGGGCAGGGCCCCTTGCAGAAGGGGCTGTGGGGGAGGGGACCCCTGGGCCAGACCTGGGACTGGGCTGAGACCCTCTCTCCATCCGAGAGCGAGAGCTCACCTGGTCCAGGCCAAGAGTCTGCGTTGGGCCAGGCTGCCCGGGTCGGTCCCTCGGAAGAGGGGGCTTCCTCGCCAACCAAAGTCCCCGCGGCCTCGTCAAGCGGGGGCCTACCTAGGGCCGGCGTTGCCCTGCAGGTCTCTCCCACGCCAATGGTCACAGACGTGCTGACTCCCATCGCCGTCACCTCCGCCGTTTTGGGACCGGAAAACCTGGCCTTTCCCACAGGTGGCCTGAGGGCTTCTGCCTTGGCCGCCTGCCAGGCCCGGACAGGCCTGTCTCTCAGAGAGGAGAGGCTCACAGTCTTCCCCTTCCTCGTCAGTGTCCACTCTTGCTCTGTGTTTCTTCTCTGGGATGAGAGGGGCGGGCCCCTGAGCACCCAGGCGACCCTCAGACATCAGCGTGCCCTTTCTCCTCTCGCCCCACTTTGTGGTACCGTACGAATGAACACTGATCTTTTCTCCGGGTTCGGGGGACCGCAAACGAAGCTGCTTACCTGTTGGGTTGTGAGGCTTTTCAGGGGAAAGCATTTCTGCTCCCGTGAGGCTCACTGCGGTCAATTGGGCTTACAGGTCCGTGTGTTCCTTGTACCAGGGACATTGTAAGCAGGCATCGCGACCGTCCAAAGCAGTTGCATGGGTTGTTTTGGCGTTGACTCGAGCCACAGCCGCCAGGGTTTGAAACACACACACCACACGAAAGGAAGAACTCATCATCTGAAGTAGCTTCGGCTCTGCCAGAGCACGCCACGCAGCCAGGTGATTTTCCTGTTGGTTGTCGTGCCAAGCTACCATAGCAGGCAATTCCACAGGTATACGGTGCAGAGTTCCAAACGAAAGCAGATAGCCCCTGTCGCCGAGGCGCAGCTGCCTAGGCGATAAAGCCCCAGGCACTGGTGCTCCTGAGGGCTGCGGGGACAGCCAGGTCTACGCCGGTGGCAGGAGGCTCTGGGCCTCAGCGCCCTGCCAGTGGGCCCTACTTGAGTATAGGTGCTCTTGCATGGGGTGGAGTCGGTCTCAGGTGGGCCCTCCCTCCACAGGCCTCTCCTGTCCCCTTGGCTGAAGCCGAGCCCGGCACTGGGGGTTGGTGCCTGCACAGGAGCCTTGAATCTCTGGACAGGCCCCGTGCCAGCTGGGACCTGAGCCCCAGCCCAGCTGCAAGCCCTACGCCCAAGTTCCTTGGCCTTGCCCAGGTCAGCTAAGAGGGAGGAGAGGAGAAGATGGTCGTCAGCACAGCGGGAAGCAATAGTGCCGACACCTGGCAGCGGGAGAAGCGCCTCCAACAGCCCCGTGGGATCTAAGCCCCCTCTGGCTCCAGCCGCCGCCCCAGCCAGGCCTCTCCCCGCCCCCCCACGGCCGGCCGAGCCAGGACCAAGGCACAGGCGCCCAAGCCCGCCGGGCAGGCCACGCCCCCAGCCGCCCCCGCCCCCGGGCGCCCGGCGCCCCGCCCCCGGCAGACTTGCCCCGCCCACGCCCCGCCCCGCCTCCGTTGCTCTGGAGACCGTGGCTGCCGGCGGGAGGGGCCTAAGGCTTGGAGGTGGAAGACAGTGGTGATGAGGGGGAGAATTCTCCACTCGGGAGTTGTCCCCAGTGGTAGTGGTGGGACACGTGCGGCCACTAGACATCCTGCCGAAACCCACCCAAGGCACTTCCCGGAGCGTGTCGACTGCCAGGAAAACTCACCCGCCGGGCTTAGGGGTTAGCGGGGTTCCCAAACGGACACATCGAGTGCCCGCGAGAGGCCACGGGAAGGAAAGGGGTCGCTGGCCTGCTAGGACCCTGCTGGGTGGGGGCTGTGCTGGAAGAGAACCTCTGCTATGGTGTCGTGGACTGTTGTTTTCTCCTCTAAGTCTGATGAAAAGAAGAGACAGAGGAAGGAAGCTCCAGGAACAAGCAAGCGGCTCCGGTGCGGAAACTCAGAGCCCAAACTACCACCGCTAGGGGCCGCTGTTGGGAAAGAATGGTTCCTTCCTGGGTTCCAAGGCAGGGGGAGGGGCAGGGCCCCTTGCAGAAGGGGCTGTGGGGGAGGGGACCCCTGGGCCAGACCTGGGACTGGGCTGAGACCCTCTCTCCATCCGAGAGCGAGAGCTCACCTGGTCCAGGCCAAGAGTCTGCGTTGGGCCAGGCTGCCCGGGTCGGTCCCTCGGAAGAGGGGGCTTCCTCGCCAACCAAAGTCCCCGCGGCCTCGTCAAGCGGGGGCCTACCTAGGGCCGGCGTTGCCCTGCAGGTCTCTCCCACGCCAATGGTCACAGACGTGCTGACTCCCATCGCCGTCACCTCCGCCGTTTTGGGACCGGAAAACCTGGCCTTTCCCACAGGTGGCCTGAGGGCTTCTGCCTTGGCCGCCTGCCAGGCCCGGACAGGCCTGTCTCTCAGAGAGGAGAGGCTCACAGTCTTCCCCTTCCTCGTCAGTGTCCACTCTTGCTCTGTGTTTCTTCTCTGGGATGAGAGGGGCGGGCCCCTGAGCACCCAGGCGACCCTCAGACATCAGCGTGCCCTTTCTCCTCTCGCCCCACTTTGTGGTACCGTACGAATGAACACTGATCTTTTCTCCGGGTTCGGGGGACCGCAAACGAAGCTGCTTACCTGTTGGGTTGTGAGGCTTTTCAGGGGAAAGCATTTCTGCTCCCGTGAGGCTCACTGCGGTCAATTGGGCTTACAGGTCCGTGTGTTCCTTGTACCAGGGACATTGTAAGCAGGCATCGCGACCGTCCAAAGCAGTTGCATGGGTTGTTTTGGCGTTGACTCGAGCCACAGCCGCCAGGGTTTGAAACACACACACCACACGAAAGGAAGAACTCATCATCTGAAGTAGCTTCGGCTCTGCCAGAGCACGCCACGCAGCCAGGTGATTTTCCTGTTGGTTGTCGTGCCAAGCTACCATAGCAGGCAATTCCACAGGTATACGGTGCAGAGTTCCAAACGAAAGCAGATAGCCCCTGTCGCCGAGGCGCAGCTGCCTAGGCGATAAAGCCCCAGGCACTGGTGCTCCTGAGGGCTGCGGGGACAGCCAGGTCTACGCCGGTGGCAGGAGGCTCTGGGCCTCAGCGCCCTGCCAGTGGGCCCTACTTGAGTATAGGTGCTCTTGCATGGGGTGGAGTCGGTCTCAGGTGGGCCCTCCCTCCACAGGCCTCTCCTGTCCCCTTGGCTGAAGCCGAGCCCGGCACTGGGGGTTGGTGCCTGCGCAGGAGCCTTGAATCTCTGGACAGGCCCCGTGCCAGCTGGGACCTGAGCCCCAGCCCAGCTGCAAGCCCTACGCCCAAGTTCCTTGGCCTTGCCCAGGTCAGCTAAGAGGGAGGAGAGGAGAAGACGGTCGTCAGCACAGCGGGAAGCAATAGTGCCGACACCTGGCAGCGGGAGAAGCGCCTCCAACAGCCCCGTGGGATCTAAGCCCCCTCTGGCTCCAGCCGCCGCCCCAGCCAGGCCTCTCCCGGCCCCCCCACGGCCGGCCGAGCCAGGACAAAGGCACAGGCGCCCAAGCCCGCCGGGCAGGCCATGCCCCCAGCCGCCCCCGCCCCTGGGCGCCCGGCGCCCCGCCCCCGGCAGACTCGCCCCGCCCACGCCCCGCCCCATCTCCGTTGCTCTGGAGACCGTGGCTGCCGGCGGGAGGGGCCTAAGGCCTGGAGGTGGAAGACAGTGGTGATGATGGGGAGAATTCTCCACTCGGGAGTTGTCCCCAGTGGTAGTGGCGGGACACGTGCGGCCACTAGACATCCTGCCGAAACCCACCCAAGGCACTTCCCGGAGCGTGTCGACTGCCAGGAAAACTCACCCGCCGGGCATAGGGGTTAGCGGGGTTCTCAAACGGACACATCGAGTGCCCGCGAGAGGCCACGGGAAGGAAAGGGGTCGCTGGCCTGCTAGGACCCTGCTGGGTGGGGGCTGTGCTGGAAGAGAACCTCTGCTATGGTGTCGTGGACTGTTGTTTTCTCCTCTAAGTCTGATGAAAAGAAGAGACAGAGGAAGGAAGCTCCAGGAACAAGCAAGCGGCTCCGGTGCGGAAACTCAGAGCCCAAACTACCACCGCTAGGGGCCGCTGTTGGGAAAGAATGGTTCCTTCCTGGGTTCCAAGGCAGGGGGAGGGGCAGGGCCCCTTGCAGAAGGGGCTGTGGGGGAGGGGACCCCTGGGCCAGACCTGGGACTGGGCTGAGACCCTCTCTCCATCCGAGAGCGAGAGCTCACCTGGTCCAGGCCAAGAGTCTGCGTTGGGCCAGGCTGCCCCGGTCGGTCCCTCGGAAGAGGGGGCTTCCTCGCCAACCAAAGTCCCCGCGGCCTCGTCAAGCGGGGGCCTACCTAGGGCCGGCGTTGCCCTGCAGGTCTCTCCCACGCCAATGGTCACAGACGTGCTGACTCCCATCGCCGTCACCTCCGCCGTTTTGGGACCGGAAAACCTGGCCTTTCCCACAGGTGGCCTGAGGGCTTCTGCCTTGGCCGCCTTCCAGACCCGGACAGGCCTGTCTCTCAGAGAGGAGAGGCTCTCAGTCTTCCCCTTCCTCGTCAGTGTCCACTCTTGCGCTGTGTTTCTTCTCTGGGATGAGAGGGGCGGGGCCCTGAGAACCCAGGCGACCCTCAGACATCAGCGTGCCCTTTCTCCTCTCGCCCCACTTTGTGGTACCATACGAATGAACACTGGTCTTTTCTCCGGGTTCGGGGGACCGCAAACGAAGCTGCTTACCTGTTGGGTTGTGAGGCTTTTCAGGGGAAAGCATTTCTGCTCCCGTGAGGCTCACTGCGGTCAATTGGGCTTACAGGTCCGTGTGTTCCATGTACCAGGGACATTGTAAGCAGGCATCGCGACCGTCCAAAGCAGTTGCATGGGTTGTTTTGGCGTTGACTCGAGCCACAGCCGCCAGGGTTTGAAACACACACACCACACGAAAGGAAGAACTCATCATCTGAAGTAGCTTCGGCTCTGCCAGAGCACGCCACGCAGCCAGGTGATTTTCCTGTTGGTTGTCGTGCCAAGCTACCATTGCAGGCAATTCCACAGGTATACGGTGCAGAGTTCCAAACGAAAGCAGATAGCCCCTGTCGCCGAGGCGCAGCTGCCTAGGCGATAAAGCCCCAGGCACTGGTGCTCCTGAGGGCTGCGGGGACAGCCAGGTACGCCGGTGGCAGGAGGCTCTGGGCCTCAGCGCCCTGCCAGTGGGCCCTACTTGAGTATAGGTGCTCTTGCATGGGGTGGAGTCGGTCTCAGGTGGGCCCTCCCTCCACAGGCCTCTCCTGTCCCCTTGGCTGAAGCCGAGCCCGGCACTGGGGGTTGGTGCCTGCGCAGGAGCCTTGAATCTCTGGACAGGCCCCGTGCCAGCTGGGACCTGAGCCCCAGCCCAGCTGCAAGCCCTACGCCCAAGTTCCTTGGCCTTGCCCAGGTCAGCTAAGAGGGAGGAGAGGAGAAGATGGTCGTCAGCACAGCGGGAAGCAATAGTGCCGACACCTGGCAGCGGGAGAAGCGCCTCCAACAGCCCCGTGGGATCTAAGCCCCCTCTGGCTCCAGCCGCTGCCCCAGCCAGGCCTCTCCCCCCCCCCAAGGCCGGCCCAGCCAGGACCAAGGCGCAGGCGCCCAAGCCCGCCGGGCAGGCCACGCCCCCAGCCGCCCCCACACCCGGGCGCCCGGCGCCCCGCCCCCGGCAGACTTGCCCCGCCCACACCCCGCCCCGCCTCTGTTGCTCTGGAGACCGTGGCTGCCGGCGGGAGGGGCCTAAGGCCTGGAGGTGGAAGACAGTGGTGATGAGGGGGAGAATTCTCCACTCGGGAGTTGTCCCCAGTGGTAGTGGCGGGACACGTGCGGCCACTAGACATCCTGCCGAAACCCACCCAAGGCACTTCCCGGAGCGTGTCGACTGCCAGGAAAACTCACCCGCCGCGCATAGGGGTTAGCGGGGTTCCCAAACGGACACATCGAGTGCCCGCGAGAGGCCACGGGAAGGAAAGGGGTCGCTGGCCTGCTAGGACCCTGCTGGGTGGGGGCTGTGCTGGAAGAGAACCTCTGCTATGGTGTCGTGGACTGTTGTTTTCTCCTCTAAGTCTGATGAAAAGAAGAGACAGAGGAAGGAAGCTCCAGGAACAAGCAAGCGGCTCCGGTGCGGAAACTCAGAGCCCAAACTACCACCGCTAGGGGCCGCTGTTGGGAAAGAATGGTTCCTTCCTGGGTTCCAAGGCAGGGGGAGGGGCAGGGCCCCTTGCAGAAGGGGCTGTGGGGGAGGGGACCCCTGGGCCAGACCTGGGACTGGGCTGAGACCCTCTCTCCATCCGAGAGCGAGAGCTCACCTGGTCCAGGCCAAGAGTCTGCGTTGGGCCAGGCTGCCCCGGTCGGTCCCTCGGAAGAGGGGGCTTCCTCGCCAACCAAAGTCCCCGCGGCCTCGTCAAGCTGGGGCCTACCTAGGGCCGGCGTTGCCCTGCAGGTCTCTCCCACGCCAATGGTCACAGACGTGCTGACTCCCATCGCCGTCACCTCCGCCGTTTTGGGACCGGAAAACCTGGCCTTTCCCACAGGTGGCCTGAGGGCTTCTGCCTTGGCCGCCTTCCAGACCCGGACAGGCCTGTCTCTCAGAGAGGAGAGGCTCTCAGTCTTCCCCTTCCTCGTCAGTGTCCACTCTTGCTCTGTGTTTCTTCTCTGGGATGAGAGGGGCGGGCCGCTGAGCACCCAGGCGACCCTCAGACATCAGCGTGCCCTTTCTCCTCTCGCCCCACTTTGTGGTACCGTACGAATGAACACTGGTCTTTTCTCCGGGTTCGGGGGACCGCAAACGAAGCTGCTTACCTGTTGGGTTGTGAGGCTTTTCAGGGGAAAGCATTTCTGCTCCCGTGAGGCTCACTGCGGTCAATTGGGCTTACAGGTCCGTGTGTTCCGTGTACCAGGGACATTGTAAGCAGGCATCGCGACCGTCCAAAGCAGTTGCATGGGTTGTTTTGGCGTTGACTCGAGCCACAGCCGCCAGGGTTTGAAACACACACACCACTTGAAAGGAAGAACTCATCATCTGAAGTAGCTTCGGCTCTGCCAGAGCACGCCACGCAGCCAGGTGATTTTCCTGTTGGTTGTCGTGCCAAGCTACCATAGCAGGCAATTCCACAGGTATACGGTGCAGAGTTCCAAACGAAAGCAGATAGCCCCTGTCGCCGAGGCGCAGCTGCCTAGGCGATAAAGCCCCAGGCACTGGTGCTCCTGAGGGCTGCGGGGACAGCCAGGTACGCCGGTGGCAGGAGGCTCTGGGCCTCAGCGCCCTGCCAGTGGGCCCTACTTGAGTATAGGTGCTCTTGCATGGGGTGGAGTCGGTCTCAGGTGGGCCCTCCCTCCACAGGCCTCTCCTGTCCCCTTGGCTGAAGCCGAGCCCGGCACTGGGGGTTGGTGCCTGCGCAGGAGCCTTGAATCTCTGGACAGGCCCCGTGCCAGCTGGGACCTGAGCCCCAGCCCAGCTGCAAGCCCTACGCCCAAGTTCCTTGGCCTTGCCCAGGTCAGCTAAGAGGGAGGAGAGGAGAAGACGGTCGTCAGCACAGCGGGAAGCAATAGTGCCGACACCTGGCAGCGGGAGAAGCGCCTCCAACAGCCCCGTGGGATCTAAGCCCCCTCTGGCTCCAGCCGCCGCCCCAGCCAGGCCTCTCCCCGCCCCCCCACGGCCGGCCGAGCCAGGACCAAGGCACAGGCGCCCAAGCCCGCCGGGCAGGCCACGCCCCCAGCCGCCCCCGCCCCCGGGCGCCCGGCGCCCCGCCCCCGGCAGACTCGCCCCACCCATGCCCCGCCCCGCCTCCGTTGCTCTGGAGACCGTGGCTGCCGGCGGGAGGGGCCTAAGGCCTGGAGGTGGAAGACAGTGGTGATGAGGGGGAGAATTCTCCACTCGGGAGTTGTCCCCAGTGGTAGTGGCGGGACACGTGCGGCCACTAGACATCCTGCCGAAACCCACCCAAGGCACTTCCCGGAGCATGTCGACTGCCAGGAAAACTCACCCGCCGGCCTTAGGGGTTAGCGGGGTTCCCAAACGGACACATCGAGTGCCCGCGAGAGGCCACGGGAAGGAAAGGGGTCGCTGGCCTGCTAGGACCCTGCTGGGTGGGGGCTGTGCTGGAAGAGAACCTCTGCTATGGTGTCGTGGACTGTTGTTTTCTCCTCTAAGTCTGATGAAAAGAAGAGACAGAGGAAGGAAGCTCCAGGAACAAGCAAGCGGCTCCGGTGCGGAAACTCAGAGCCCAAACTACCACCGCTAGGGGCCGCTGTTGGGAAAGAATGGTTCCTTCCTGGGTTCCAAGGCAGGGGGAGGGGCAGGGCCCCTTGCAGAAGGGGCTGTGGGGGAGGGGACCCCTGGGCCAGACCTGGGACTGGGCTGAGACCCTCTCTCCATCCGAGAGCGAGAGCTCACCTGGTCCAGGCCAAGAGTCTGCGTTGGGCCAGGCTGCCCCGGTCGGTCCCTCGGAAGAGGGGGCTTCCTCGCCAACCAAAGTCCCCGCGGCCTCGTCAAGTGGGGGCCTACCACGCCCGGAGAGGCCGTGGCTGCTGGTTGGAGGGGCCTAAGGCCTGGAGGTGTAAGACAGTTGTGATGAGGGGAAGAAATGAAGTTGTGAATTATATGACAGCATGGATGAACCTGGAGGACATTATTTTGATTGAAGCAAGCCAGCCACAAAGGACAACTACTTGAAGATTGCCCTATCATGAACAAAATATGTATTTGAAATACAAATATGTTGTGTGAAATATGAATGTGAGTAAATTTGCATATATAAGATTGGTTTTCTTTGAAACTCAACAAATATAGGTTAATATTGCAAAATGTTTCTGGCAGACTGAAAAAAAACCACACAGACATTATAATAAGTGAAGGAGAACAGACATAGAATTATCCTTTCATTTTAAATTTTGTTCTACCAAATTTTGCTCATTTTTCAAGGATTCTGTGGGGAAACAGTATCCTGGAACATTTCACACCACTATATTGGCTGATTAATTGTTGATTTCTCAGGAACTATTTTTAATATGGTGTTTCCAAAGTTTTCTTACACATAATCCAAAAGTCATTAACCATAAATTCAGGAAGCAAAAATAATGAAATGGACTTCATGAACATTAGTATCAATCAAACACTTTAAGAGAATGAATATCCAATCAGATGTGGAGAAAATATTTGAATATTTATCCCTTTAACAGGACTTGTACCAACTTATATAGAGAACTACAACACAATAATAAGAATGGAAAAAGTAACCATGAGTAATATTGACAAAAGAATTGAACAGACATTTAAGAAAATATACATTTGAATAGTCATCACATGGAAAGATTCAACAACATTAATCATTTAGGAAATGCTAATTAAAACCACAAAAAATACTGCTTGTGCAGATTAATAGGTAGAATTAAAAAGACTTACAACACTACATATTGATAAGGTTGTAGAACAACTGAAAATCTTATACATTGTTGGTCGGTATGTGAAATGGTACACATTTTTTTAGGTTAATGTCAGACTGTGTCATACAAAGTTAGATATGCTCTTTTCCTATGACCCCAAATTATATGTTTAAGGATTTATTGAGGAGAATTATAACATGCACATACATAACAAGATTACATAGAAGTGTTCATAAAGGTTTTATTCATTTCAATAGCAGAAACAACAACATTTCTGGAAATAAATCAAATTTCCAACAGCAAGGGAGTGGACAAAAATGTGCCTTGTCTTTAATTAAATAGAACACATTTCTGATATGTGTACCATTGTTGGACCTCAAAACTATCTAAGCAGTGAGAAATATGTCAGTCATGAAAATCTAAGTTTTTAGTTATTTTAAGTTCTAAGAAGGTAAAACTAATTTATAGATGATGAAATCAGAGCAGTGGTTTCTGTAGGTGTAGGTGGGAAATGGTTAGAGTGAAGAATGGGGTATCTATGTGAAAATGCTTTTATCTTTATCAAGATGAATGTTACTCTGGTATATGCTTTGTCACAAATTTTCAAACTGAACATTTAAAAGTCCAATCCTTCTGATTAGGTATGGGATATGGTTTTCTTTATTAGTCCATGTTCATTGCATAAAAGACTAACACAAATTCAATGGCACAAAATAATGCACATTTATTGCATAAGGGTGAGTATGTATGCCATTAGGTCCAGCTGTGCTTCCAGTTGTGGATTTGGGTGGAATTTCATCCTCTTCTATCATACTAGAACCCACGTTAGAGGGAAGTAACTATTTGCAGCATTTTTTTCCATAAAAGTGTTTAAAAGCTATCAAAATGGCACGTGGGAAAAAATAAATACCTCATAAAGGCAGGTACATTGTTTCATTATTTCACAGTAAATGGGATAAAGCAAGGTACTGGCTAAATGCAACATCTCTGGGGCCAAAAGATGGTAGGAAAAGGAGGTCAATATATATCAATAATCTAATATACTATGGGGTCTTGACTTAACTAGAGAAAATGCAGCCAAGTTCTCTGTACCTTAGAGAAATGCATGGTATAAATTAAACCTAGGTTATGGGACTAAACCAACAGTTTTGAAAACCATGAGATAAAAGGGGTTTCTCCTTTGTATTACACTATTGTCCTCAAGCTTTTAAGAACATTTTTTTTGCTGACTAGCCTTAAGTTTTTTCAGACTGACTTTTATCACAACTTAAGGATAAATTTTAGTTGGAGGCATGTAAAAATTAATTGGGGACTTTACTATGGACAATGTTTAAATATTTTTGCAAAAATTATAAAATATTTTAATAAAATCAATGAAAATAGTTCTAAGTCAACAGTTAGCCAATCATATACTGAGAGATTGATGTTCCCTAGAATTTCATTTGCTCATTTAATTAAGGAAGACTATCAAGAGTTTGATAGTGTACTGTGATTTTCCATGAGAAAAAAAAGAATAGAGTAAAAGAAGAAATAGAAGGATATCCATTGCTAACATTGTACTCAATGGTAAATCACTGAAAACTTTCCCCCTGAGAAGGTCTGGGGAAAATAGAAAAAAAAAAAGGTATATACTTTCACCATTGCTATTCAACATTGTACCATATATCTGATAAGTTTTTGTTGGTGTAGTATAGTACCATGGATTTTTCTAAAATTTTTATTCTATTACCATAAATACAACATAACATTTCGACCTTTAACCACATTCAGGTGTATATTTCAGTGCTGTTAATTATTTCACAATGTTGTGCTATCACCACCATCCATTCCCAAAACATTTCCATTGTCTACATAGAAGTCTTGTACATTGTAAGCCTGAAACTTCCCATTCTCTACTTCCACCATGTCACCTGGTAGCCTATATTCTAGATTCTGACTCTATGAGTTTGCTTATTGTTAATTTGCATGAAGGAAAACATACAATCTTTGTCCTTTTGTGTCTGGCTTATTTCATTCAACATGATGTTTCCAAGTTTCATCCATGCTGCCACATATAACAGAACTCTAATCTTTTTAATGACTGAATAATATTCCATAGAATGTATATACACATTTTTGTATCTATTCATTGGTTGATGGGCATTTGGGGTGCTTCCATCTTTTATCAATTATGAATAATGCCACTATGAACTTCAGTGTGCAGATATATGTTTGAGTTCCTGCTTTCAATTTTTTTGAAATGTTTATTCTATACTTAGCTTTCTGAGGAACTGTCAAACTATTGTCCACAGTGGCTATACTATTTTATATTGCCAACAACAGTGAATGAGTGTTCCTGTTTCTCTGCATACTCACCAGCACTTGTGTTTTTCTGTGTCTTTAATAGTAGCCCGTCTTGTGAGTATGAAATGGTATCTCATTTGTGTTTTTAATTTGTATTGCCCTGATGGCTAACAATGCTGATCATTATTGATTGAAAGAATGACCCTCACTTCTAGACTTTAAAGCATATTACTTAGCCATAGTGCCAAAAACAGCATGGTACTGGCATAAAGACAGGCACATCAGACAATGGAATGAAATAGAGAGCTTAGAAACAGACCATCACATCTACAGTCAAGTGATTTTTGACAAGGTGGTCAAGTCTTCCTAGCTGGACCAGAACAGTCTATTCAACAAATGGTGCTGGGAGAACTGGATATTCATTTTTAAAAGAAAGAAAGAAGACCCCTATCCCACACTTTATAGAAAAATGAGCTCAATCAATCAAAGACCTAAATATAAGAGTGAGAAGCATAACTTCTAGAAGAAAATATGGGATCTTGTGGTAGGCAGTAATTTCTTAAACTTTACAACCAAAGCATGAGAAACAAAAGAAAAAAAAGATAAAAGAGGTAACCTCAAAATTCAACTTTCGCTACTCAAAGACTTTGTCAAAAGGGTGAAAAGGCAGCCAACCCAATGGGAGAAAATATTTGGCAATCTCATATCCAATAAGGGTTTAATATCCATAATATACAAAGAAACCATACAACTCAACAAGAAAAGACAAACTACCAGATTAAAAAATGAGCAAAAGACTTGAAAAGACAATTCTTCAAAGAAAAATACAAATGGCAAAAAAACACATTAAAAAATATTCAACATCACTAGCACTTAGGGAAATGCCAATCAAAACTACAATGAGATATCATTTCACACCTGTTAGATTGGCCACTATAAAAAGTAGGAAAACTGTAAAAGTTGGAGAGGATGTGGAGAGAAAGTAACGCATATTCACTGTTTGTGGGAATGTGTAATGGTACAGCCACTGTGAAGGAATGTTTGGCAATTCCTAAGGAAGTTGAATATAGACTTACCATTTGACTCAACAATATGATTACTAGGTAAATACCTAGAAGACCTGAAAGCAGTGACATGAACAGGTACCTACACAATGATGTTCATAGCAGCCTTATTCACAATTGCCAAAAGTTGGAGACAACCCAGTTGTCCAGCAACTGAAGAATGGGTAAACAAAGTGTGGTGTATACACACAATGGAATATTATTCAGTGGTAAGAAAAAAGCAAAATTGTGAAGCATATGACAACATGTATGAAACTGGAGGACATTATGTTGAGTGAAGCAAGCCAGACTCAAAAGGAAAAATACTGTATGATATGCTATTATGAACAAAATACATCTAGTAAATTTTGGAGTTAAAAATTAGAATATAGGTCACCAGAAAATAGAAGGAGTTTAGAGAATGGAAAGCTGAAGTTTAATCTGTGCAGGACTGGTTAAAAAAATTGTTTGTAAATCTTTGGAAATGAATAGAAATGGTGAAAGCATATTGTAGTGCTCATAACTTGCAGAGCTACTGCATGGGTATGACAGTGGGGAAATGGAAAGTCTAAGATCATCTTTAGTACTAGAAGTAAATCTAAAAACTGTTACATGAGACTGAATAAGATAGTAAAATCTCATGTAAAACACAATTATGAGTGATATTGCTTGTATAAAACTGTTTTTACAAAATATAAATGCAAATATGCTAGAAAGAAGGAAAAGGAATGGCAGCTATGGGCAGCAGGAAAAGTAAAGAGAGACTGAGAGGTGATGAGATTTGTTTTAATATTGTTATTATTGGAATAATGAAAGTGCTCTAAGAATGACTGAAGTGATGAATGCACAAATATGTGATTACATTCAATACCATTATATGTATACTTTGGATGGATTTTTGGCTTATTAAAATGTATAGTAAAATTGAGTTGTTATTAAAAAACTTACTACAATGCCAACATAATCAAAATGGCATGATATTGGCACAAGGGCAGATATATAGACCAATAGAATTGAATACTGAGCTCAGAAATCAACCCTCACATTTATGACCAACTGATTTTTGACAAAGTGGTCAAGACTACTCCACTAGAAAGGAATAGTCTCTTCAACACATGGTGCTAGGGAAACTGGATCTCCAATTGCAAAGTAAAGGAGTGTTGCCGCCTTTCTCCGCCCCTCCTCCCCTTCCAGCCCCCGCCACCCTTCCCGCCAGTCCCACCCATATTACCAACCTACAATCTGCCCTCTTCCCCAGTAACTGCTTAGGGCGTATTACCAGAGGTCTGCCCCCCCAGTTTTAGCCAATCCGCAGCCACCCCTCTGCCCTGCTCTCCCCTTCATACTCCACCCCTTTCCCTGCCTATATAACCAAGTGTACTTCCGCAATAAAGCAGACCTGTTCTTGCGCTCAAGCGTTCTCCGTGGTTTTTCCCCAACCGCGCATCCCCCATGCCTGGAGAACCGGTGCTCCCTCTTGGGGCACCCCCCACCGGCTGATCGGCAGGAGCAAGCCCCCCCGACTCTTGGGCCTGAGCGAGGACGAAACCCCCACGCTCAGCTACAAAGGAGGACTCTTACCTCAGATGATATGCAAAAATGAACTCAAAATGGATCAAAAACCTAAGTATAAGAGCCAGAACAATCAAACTCCTTGAAGAAATCATAGGGAAGCATTTTCATGACCTTATGTTAGGCAGTGGTTTCTTATATTTTACACCCAAAGCATAAGCAGCAAAAGAAAAAATTGATAAATGAGACCTCATCACAGTTAAAAGCTTTCCTATCTCAAAGGATGTTATCATGAAAGTAATAGGACAGTTTATACAATGGGAGAAAATATTTGGAAACCACACAGCTAATAAAGATTGAATATCCAGAATATATAAATAAATCCTTCAACTTAGCAACAAAAAGAAAAATAAAACAGAACAAAACAAAACAAAAAAACAATTGTAAAATGTGCAAAAGATCTGAATAGTCATTTCTCCAAAGAAAATGTACAAGGGGTAAAAAAAATCTGAAAATTTTTGATGTCCATAATGTATCAAGTACTCCTACAACTCAACAACAAAAAGACAACCACGTTAAAAAATAGACTGGATTTGCATAGACATATCTCCAAAGAAGACATAAAAATGGCTATTAAGCACATGAAAAGAAATTAAAAGATGCTCAACAACATTGGACATGGGGAAATGCAAATCAAAACCAAAATAAGATATCACTTTGCACCCAGTAGGATGACTATTTATAAAAACAGAAAATTCTAAGTGTTGGTTTGGTAGTTTGAGGCTTTTGTGAGCACCAGAAAATATGTCCTTAGGGCTAACCCATTCCTGTGAGTTTAAAAATCTCTTGTAGCTGAGAACTTCTTTTGATCAGGTAACTTCAGAAGGGCATGACCCAGAGTTGGTCTTCAACTTCTTGCTGGAGTTCTTTATAATCAGGATGAATAGAGAGAGAGATCCAGAAAAAGTCACAGGAGCAGAGAGAGAAATGCACAAGAGAAAGGAGTTGAAATCAATGGAACCCAGGGCAGAGGTTAAAATAGAAAATTTGTGTTGTGTATATGCTGCTACAATAAAATGTTAAAGAGAAAAAAAAGAAAAGAAAACATAGCCATTAAACTAAAATTAAAGGGATTGGTTTGTTTATATTCTTTTTGTTGTTGTTGTTTGTAAGGGGAGGTTGTTGACCTTAAAAGACAAGATGGAATCAGTGAAGTGCAAATTAAGATATTCATGTCTGTAATAGATATATATAAATTTGAAAGGGGAGATAAATATTTCTAAAATTATTTAAGAATATATTTAAAAAGTGGGATATGACTAATTAGTAGATCAGATGTGACTATGGCATCTACATATATAAGATGAAAAATCAACATGGTATTTAATCAACTGCAATATCTTCCCAAAGTGTAGACATTTAGGAGAAAATTGAGAAGCCTGCTGTGAGTAAAAGAGGTGGAAACCTCTTTAAGGGCATGGACTGGCAAGCTGATTACAGAAAATCTAGGCAGTTTTGAGTCAGAATAAAATGCTCAATGAACTACTAAATGAGACTCACTGTGAAATGGCAATCATTGGTGGGCAGCACATCATTTGAATGCTGAGAAAACAAACCTAAACTGCATGGATTAAAAACCCTAATGAAGAGTGTTAGGCCTCAGAGCAAGGCCTTTATGGATAACCAGAGATGGCATGAGGAAAACTTCAACTCGAGAGTTAGGCAAACTCTCATTTATTACATCTTCAGAGGTAAGGAGCCAAGGCCAGTCCAAAGTGACTCAGACTTGACTTCTCCTGGTGCAGTTTCACTCTTGTTTAAATTCCCAAGTTACTGCTTAGCATTTGCTTTCATTATGCATTAGTTTTTATGCATATGGATGAACACACATAGCTGGTTATATAACTGTATGATTAGAATGTTCAGGAAATCATGCTTGCACATACATTGCATGATCAAGAAAGGGGTGGATAATTCCACCCCTGGGCGGGAATTTTACTATGTTAATTAAGCAAGTTGAAGTGAGGACAGCAAGGAGCTACTTCTGTGTAGGCCTGGCAACTGGTTGAAGCTGGTTTTCATACTTCATTGCTTCAATGGGATATCCTTGACCACCAAAAGCAGAATTTGGCCTAAAGAGAGGATTGCATTTCATTACCTTCTGATACTACAACCCTCATTTCTGGAAATGATCATGTGGTTGTAGCTCTTATTATAACTATCATATTCTGCTACTCCTTTCCTATTCCCTTTACCCTTCATACTTATGAGTATATCTGTACATATACATAAAGCAAATATCTTTGTTTTTTCCCTATTTTAACTTTTTATTAAATGACTTAAGTTGTGTTACCTTCATTTTATAGTATTCAGGCTATAGGATATCAAATTTAAGATTGAGTGTTAACTGAAGATTTGCACCCTATTATGAAGAAAGGTAATATGTTTCTGATTGTACACATTAGTTGAAAATATGTTTGCTATTGTTTTAGTTAGAGATTAAGCATGGGTTAAGGAGATAGGTATGGGTGCCAAGTGACTGACAAGAGATGGACTGTGATAAGTTAAGTTCATGTGTCAGCTTGCTAGGGTATTGTGTCCAGTTGTTTGGCCAAGAAAGTAATGGCCTGATTTTTACTGTGAGAGTTTAAATTATCAGTAAGTTGATTGCATCTATGATTACATTTATAATAAACTGAGAAGATTGCCTTGAACAATGAAAGAAGTATTATCTAATCAGATAAAGGCCTTAACATGAGAAGTGATGTTTTCAGCAATCAGGAGGGAAATTTTCCAACTTTAAAATTTCTCCTAGAAAATTCTGCTTCTCCTAGAAAATTCATCATAGACCTTCATTGGAGTTCCCAGCTTGCAGCCTGCCTTATGAAATTTTGACTTGCCCATCTCCACAGTTATGTAAGCCAATTTCTATTTTTTTAAAAATCATATTTGCAATATATATATATTATACATTATTTTACTACATGTAAATATATATACCTCCTTTTTGTTCTGTTTCCCCAGAGAGCCCTATTACTGAGGGATATTATTCTGCAATCATCTTTTGAATCATGAATACTATAGGCATTATCAGCCAATGAAGAAACTTAGGAGGATCTTCCTTCAGTATGTGTGGAGACTTTGCTAATGCCTCCTATAGTTCCTTTGCTTTTTCTTTTCTCTTAGGGGAGCACAATATCCCAAACCCACAGAAAGTCCCCAGGGAGCCCACATGAAGTCCCAAGGTAAAGGACAACTCTCCAGGTCTCTAGACTATAGAAATTATGAAAATAGTTTTCACAAAGGAAATTTTAGCCCATGGCTTTCCCTGCACCTTGTCAATGGGGGGAAAAAGAAAGATCTGAAGAAAAAGAAAAACACAACAGAGAATTTGGTGTTATGACCTAAATGCCATGGGACAGCCTATAGAACTGCTGATGAAGGCAATAGCCCTAACGTATCCTCAGCCCCCAGCATAGAGGAGACATTATAGTTTATTTTCTTCTGATCCAACCAAATGCTTTATAGGCTCCAATACATATTTTTACTGAAAAGAAGTATTTGTAAGAAAATTTAAGTAATCTTCTATTCCAAAAAAATAGCAAAACAGAATATAAGCTGTGAGTATACCTGTGAAAGTATTCATGTTATTCTTCACTTGTCTTGGAAGTAATGGAAATGTAGCCATATAACGGCAAACATCTTAAAAAATGATTTTAGATATCTCTACTACCAGAGGCAATATACCTCCTAAAGCACTCATTTAGCAGATAGAAAAAAATTACTATAGTTTGAAAATTAAAACAAAACTAAATATAAATTATTTACAAATTTCTTGATTTCATCATTGTTATTTTTATTTTTGTAAAAATAATAATTTACTTAAATTACTTTTCTTTACCCTCCAATTCCCTTCTAAATTAATACTGATCTATAGAGTCTCTAATCCTAATTTTGTTAAAGGTAAAATTAAGTAAATATGGTATATCAGAGAAAGGGAAGGGATTATCCATAGAATCATGTTAGTATGATTCTTTTGTCAAACTCCCTTTCCAAAGAGTTAATTTAGCATTTTTGAGCATGTGATTCCTAGGACAAAATTAACTAACAATATTCTTATCATAAAAGGAATAAGAAACCCCTTGAATCTTTGGTGTTACATGAATAATATGAATTTTAATGTTTCTTTTTAAAGAATCAGAGAATCAAAATAATGAAATATGTATATATTTTAATTAGTGCAAGCTGTTTCACCCAGACAGCCTAAACCAAAGATTCTAGGTATATTGATAGCTATGGTATTTTTTAACTATACAATTTTATTTTTCTCAATCTAAGAAATATGACAAAAAAACTTTGCATTTTTAGGGGATTGATATAAATAGTTTGGTTAGGAATACAACTAAAATGTAAACTAACCACACTAATATTTCTTGACATTTTAAATAAGCCTAATTCATAATTTCCATTATATATCTTAAAGTATTATGTATTGTGACAACAATGCACCACAGTTAAACCTAATATGTGTTTTAAAGCCTATATGTATTTATTTCAGTAGAGTTTTATGATTCAAAACTTTCATAAAGGGTTAAAAGAAGACATTATAGACATGAACTCAAATAGCTCCATGTTAAGCTCAGATGTTCTTTTTAATTGTGATATAAGAATTTCCAAGTTTGTGACTTTACTGCTTCAATTTTTTAAACAATAGTAAAATAAATTTATTTTGCATATATAATAATTTTTATGGATACCAAGAAAAATTTTACTTTACATTTATCATCTAAATATTCTGGCCCTTAAACACATGTAACCATAATATGTTTTTTGATAATCTGCTATTTCTCAAAAGATTTCTAACTCCTAAATTATTTTGATTGACTATTTCTAACCAGTGTGCAAAAATAGATTAATATAACTATGCTTAGAACAAACAAGTCAATGAAGAGGAAATTTAAAGAATATTTTAAAACAAAATTTCTTTCATGCAAATTTTGAGTCCTACTCATGGTTTTGTTTTCTGAATATAGAATTTTATCCATGTATCAATATTTACCAGCTCTTAATTTGATGGCTTAAATCAAGGGGTAAATGAAGTCAAAATTATAAGCACTTTTCTTTTATGAGGTTACTCATATAGCTGAGAGTTCCAGTCCAGAGGCCCATGACCCCTGGCTTCTGACCTGCTTTATGTTGTTGGTCTTTCAATAGGCTCTAATTATGAGGCAATGTCATGTTCTTCCCTTTAATGACATTACATATATTAGTGTGGATTATGATATTTCAAATCAAGCTACAGGTTTGAAAATCAGTGCCACCAACAGATTGCTGTAATTGTCTGAAAGCTACTTACTCTCTCAGTTTCTTCATCTTTAAAATGGGGATTATGGTAATAGTTCCCTTGAAATATTTTTAAATTGAAAACCCAACAATTTAATCCAGGTTAGAATGATGTCAACTTTTTCTCAGCCAACACTTTCTGTTATTGTTAGGAATCCATTATTGTCATTTAAAAATGAATATGAGACTATCCAATTCTTATTTTTCATATACCTAAATTTTCTGGTCTTCATTGATTCACTGCAGATCAGAGAAGATGAAATATGGATGTAAAAAAACAAACAATGGTGAAAGAGTTCATTTTCCTTGGATTTTCTGGTGTTCCCCATCCACAGCTCACATTATTTTTGATGTTTCTCATTGTGTACCTACCTGCTCTCCCTCACAGGAAATGCCCTTATCATTTACATTGCTCTCATGGATAACACACTCCAGACACCCATGTATACTTTCTTAGGAAATCTGCCCTTCTTAGAAATCTGGTGCACCACAGCTATGGTGCCTAAACTGCTGGCTACCTGCCTATCACAGGTTGTAACCATCTCTGTTTCAGGTTGTATAACCCAGTACTACTTCTTTTTCTCCATGGGGGCTACTGAGTGCATTCTGCTAGCTGTGATGGCCTATGACCAGTAGCTGGCAATATGTAGCCCTCTACACTACTCAGTCCTTAGGAGTGTTGATATTTGCCTATGGTTTTCAACTGGATCTTGGATTGGGGGCTTCATTGCCCCTCTCCTACCTGCCATACATATCTCTTACCTCAACTTCTGTGGCCCCCCAGGAGATCAATTATTTCTTTTGTGACTCAGACCCCATTTTCAAACTCTCATGCTCAGATACATTCCTAACAGAAGCCTTGAGCTACACATGTAGCTCTGTTGTAATTCTAAGTTCTGTCCTACTTACCATGTCCTCCTATGGCCAAATTGTGGTCACAATAGTAAGAATGTCTTCCTGGGTGACTTGGAAGAAAACTTTCTCCACCTGTGCCTGCCACCTCACTGTGGTCACCATCTATTATGGCACCATCATCTTTACCTATGTCTGACCTCCAGCCACATACAATTTCAACATGTGGAAAGTGTTGTCAGTGTTTTACTGTGTGATCACCCCATTGGTAAACCCTCTTATCTGTGCCTTGAGAAACAAAGATGTGAAGAAAGCTTTCAGCAATGTTCTAGCATGAAGGAGATTGCTTTTAGCTTGAAACATGAAGGTGTTTTGAGAGATCAACAAAAATGAGCAATTTGGACTAGATTTCCAAAATACATTTGCAAATAGTAAGTATTAAAAATTACATTATGAAATTGATACTATTCAATATGGATAGCTCTCTGAACTTTAGGTTTCAATTTGATTATATTCAAATAGTTATTCTATACTTATCTAATTTAATAATGTCATAGTGCAGTGCCATAGTGATAGAAAGAGAAATGACACAAGTACCATTTCCACAAGGTGCTCACAAACATAAATTAATTTAGTTTAGTATTATATAAAGTGTCAGATGAATATTTGCATAATAAATACTCTAACAGCCTCCATGAACCAAAAAAAATTTTTTTAATTTCTGATAAAGGGAGTTGTGGTCTTCCATCTGACAGATGGGCGATTAAAAACACTTTGTAATTCAAAAACATATTTAGTAAATAAATATCAAGCAAGAATGATGAACTGTAACCTATTCCTTGTCATGTATTTCTATTTAATTATGGCATAATTAATTATCATATGCACATTTATTTTTTAAGTAATCATAAACATTAATTTTAGAGAAGTTTTAGATTATAGAAAATTGACATGAAAAGTATAGGGGCAGCAGACTTGGCCCAGTGTTTAGGCCATCCATCTACCACATGGGAGGTCCAGGGTTCAAACCCTGGGCCTCCTTGACCCATGTGCAGCTAGCCCATGCACAGTGCTGATGCGTGCAAGGGGTGCCATGCCACGCAGGAGTGTCCCCTGCATAGGGGAGCCCCATGTGCAAGGATTGCATCCCATAAAGAGAGCTGCCCAGTGCGAAAGAAAGTTCAGCCTGCTCAGGAATGGTTCCGTACACACAGAGAGCTGACACAACAAGATGATGCAACAAAAAGAAACACAGATTCCCGTGCTGCTGACAACAACAGAAGCGGACAAAGAAGATGACACAGCAAATAGACACAGAGAACAGACAACCAGGGTGGGGGGGGAAGGGGGAAAAATAAATCTTTAAAAAAAGAAAAGTATAGGACATTCCCTATAAGACCCCAGCAAACATTTTCCCCTATTTTTTTTTTTTAGATTTATTTTTATTTATTTAATTCCCCTCCCCTCCCCCGGTTGTCTGTTTCCTGTGTCTTTTTGCTGCGTCTTGTTTCTTTGTCCGCTTCTGTTGTCAGTGGCACGGGAAGTGTGGGTGGCGCCATTCCTCAGCAGGCTGCTCCCTCCTTCGTGCTGGGCGGCTCTCCTTATGGGTGCACTCCTTGCGCGTGGGGCTCCCCTATGTGGGGGACACCCTTGTGTGGCAGGGCACTCCTTGCGTGCATCAGCACTGCGCATGGGCCAGCTCCACACCGGTCAAGGAGGCCTGGGGCTTGAACCGCGGGCCTCCCATGTGGTAGACGGACGCCCTAACCACTGGGCCAAAGTCCGTTTCCCATTTTCCCCTATTATTACCATTGTACATTAATATAGTACATTTGTTACAATTGATTAATCAATATTGAAGCATAGCTACTGATAAAAGTCTATGGTTCACATTATCATTTTATCAGTTGCTTGAATATGCATATATGTATTTATTTTTATAAGTATTTAAGCAAGTTCCCATATTAGTAAATTATTTTAGCCATCTAATTTATTTCAATGTACCTTATTCAGTGGTCTACATTTGCTAAAATAAATGTTATAACTTTTAAATATTAAGTTTGTATTCACATATGCTATTGTAATGAATCCCCATGTAAAATATTTGTTTGCATCACTTATTATTTCCTTGTGAATACAGGGTTTAACTGTGGAAGTTATAAAGTATAAAATGAAACTCAGCTTCATTTCACCACCTCTAATGGAATGGGCCCTTGTTGATGTAATGAGTCTCCCCCATTTACATTGGAAAACCCTACACTTTAGAATCCTCCTTGTTGTCTCTTATTCCATCACTGTTCATAGTTGATCAATCAGCAAACCTTGATTAATTTTCTACTAAATTTTTTTGGAAATACATCAGTATATATTCATCTCCAAGACATACTGGAATCTGAGCTATGCATATTTGCATTTTGGATGCCACAGTAATCTCCTCATGGGTCTGTCCACTTCTTCTAAGTTCATCTTGCAAATGATACTTCATGGTCTAACCAGAAGGAAACTGTTCTAACATTAGATTTTTGTCTCCTTCCTTCTTAAAACTCTTCCAAGACTTTGATTTTTTTTAAAATTTGTAATCCTGACCTAGGATCAGAATGTCTTCTCTTATTTCCATGCGCTTATCATTTTCAGAGTTAAAGCCAAACCATTTGTCTTATCAACATATACTTGCCATGCTTCTTCCTAAAGAAATCTTTGGATGTGATTCTCATTCCACCAGAAAGAGCCTCCTCTCCTAGCAATCTGGTTGTGCACTCATCCTTCAGAGGCTCCCTCTATTTCATTTTCTTAAGAAAGATTCCCTGAACTCACTGAAAAAAATCTTATAGTTCTGTAACTCACTTCCTTCTTATCAGCTGATATACTTCATTTAAACTTTCTATATCAAAGAGTCAGATCTTCTATAATATTATAAAATCATGTGATTTAATTCATATTTTATTTTATATATAAAATTGAATTACATCATGTTTTAAAAATTAATATCATCTAAATGGTAAATATTGAGAAATATATTATTGTCTTTTGTTAAATATTCTGGAAATTCTATATTTTAAAAATATCCTTAAAATTTAATATTCTGTATATTTCCAAGTTCTGCTACTTCAAGTAGCACTGAAACAAATAAACTTGTAAAAATGTTTAAACATAACTGTGTATGTGTTTATATGATTAATCCTAGTATTTAATAAGTGTTAAACTTTTCTTAATATGCTTCCCACATTTTCTTTTGTGTTACATATTATTTCTCAATATCAGTATTTTTATAAGAATCTTTTAACCTTTGGTCTGTAATCTGAGTTGTAATTATTTTGTCTGATTGTCAGTTTTAAATTTTTCTTTAAAATATTTTATTTTTATTTAGTTATATAATTTTTTAAAAGATTTATTTATTTATTTCTCCCCCCCTGCCCCCGATTGTCTGTTCTCTGTGTCTATTTGCTGCATCTTCTTTTGTCCACTTCTGTTGTCAGTGGCATGGGAATCTGTGTTTCTTTTTGTTGCATCATCTTGTTGGGTCAGCTCTCCATGTGTGCGGCACCATTCCTGGGCAGGCTGCACTTCCTTTCATGCTGGGCGGCTCTCCTTATGGGGCACGCTCCTTGCATGTGGGGCTCCCCTATGAGGGGGACACCCTTCCAGGCATGACACTCCTTACACACATCAGCACTGTGCATGGGCCAGCTCCACACAGGTCAAGGAGGCCCAGGGTTTGAACTGAGGACCTCCCGTGTGGTAGATGGATGCCCTAGTTATATAATTTTATGTTCATTTTGTCTTTTATATTTTAAACTTAAGTCAGAAATACATGTCTTAGCCCATGCCTCAAAGGATTCACCTTGTTTTCCTACAGAATGCTCATTTCTTAAGTGTGAGGAGCCGCCCGGAGCTACGTGCATTTGCGGTCTCCAGCAGCATGGCGGTTTTCATAAGTACACCTACTCCACCCCTGTGCTTCCGCCTTCTTCTTCCCCTTTCTCCAGTTTCCCGGGCAAAAAGCGTCACACCTGCGCAACAAGATGTTGAAGCCATGACCAGCATTGAAGACTCGCAACCTATAGCAAGTGGTGTAACAGCATTTTATTGCCTTATATGGAAGAGCCGCTTCATCAGCCTATCACCCGCTGCTAATACCCTCCCCTTAGTATATATTCTGATGCTCTACCCTCAATAAATGGAAACTTGATCAAAATCCTGTCTTGTCTCCGTTTCTCTCACCTCTTGTCCCCCAATTCCCATTCCCTCTCTCAGGTGCCGGTTCGTTTGACCTGCGGGCCGGGTCACTTAAGATTAAAAAAAAGGAAAATAAAAAACACCCTAATTTATTCTTTTCTTCTGGTAACCTGTTATGTGATGTGAGGTATAGATAATTCATACCTATGATCAACATTTATACATCCCAACATCATGAATCAAATAGTCAGTGATTATCAAAGAACTATATTCCCACAAATATGGGACCCAATCACATTTAAAAAGATTGCATCTGTCATGAAAAATCTCCCAGCAAAGCAAAGCTCAGGACCAGATGGCTTCACAGGCAAATTCTACCAAGCATTTTGAAAAGAATTAGCACCAATGCTATTTAAACTCTTCCCCTAAAATTGAAGAGGAAGTTAAATTACCCAACCCCTTTTATGAAGCCAATATCACCCTAACACCAAAGCCAGATAAAGGTACTACAAGAAAAGAAAATTATAGACCAATCTCTCTAATGAACATAGATGCAAAAGTTTTCAACAAAACACTCGCAAATTGAATCCAACAGCATATGAAAAGATTTACAGATCATGACCAAGTGGAATTTATTCCTGGTATGTAAGTTTATTTCAACTTAAGGAAAGCAATCAACATAATACACCACATTAACAAATTGAAGGAAAAAATTGAAGGATAATCTCAATCAATGCAGAAAAGGCATTTAACAAAATCCAGCATCCTTTTTGATAAAACTTCAAAAGATAGAAACAGAAGGAAATTTCCTCAATATGATAAAAGGCATATAGTCATTCTAATGTCAATGAAGACTCCTGTGTTCCTGTTTTCCAAAAGGTTGTATTCTCTTATTGTTATATTTATTTTTATGCCCCTTTTGTCCCATAATTGATCACTGAGAGACCAGTAAATCTCCCATATTCTTTCACAAGAAGATGTTCTAGGCTTGTCTTTGCCAGCACAGGTGGAGCTCTGGTATCAGTCATTTCACCAGGGAAATTCTGATTCTTTTTCATAGAGTCTGGCATGTGGAATTCAAGATTTGGTATTAGTTGTGCTTATTGCCACCAGTATTAGCTGTGTTTGTAGCTCTTGGGCCCTCTTAGCAGACAAACCTTGTAATCAAATGGATTTCCTACACACACACATACACTCCCATCTATATCTGTCGATATTGAGCTATAATAAACATAGAGTTATTCACAGTTTTCCTTATTCTTAAACAATCCCTAGTATTCATTCAAGCCCTTGCCTTTTCCATGTTTTTAAAATAATTCGGGAAACGGACTTTGGCCCAGTGGTTAGGGCGTCCGTCTACCACATGGGAGGTCCGCGGTTCAAACCATGGGCCTCCTTGACCCGTGTGGAGCTGGCCCATGCGCAGTGCTGATTCGCGCAAGGAGTGCCACGCCATGGCAGGGGTGACCCCCGGGTAGGGGAGCCCCACGTGCAAGGAGTGCGCCCCGTAAGGAGAGCCACCCAGCGGGAAAGAAAGTGCAGCCTGCAGAGGAATGGGGCTGCCCACACTTCCCGTGCTGCGGACGACAACAGAAGCGGACCAAGAAACAAGACGCAGCAAAAAGACACAGAAAACAGACAACCAGGGGAGGGGAGGGGAATTAAATAAATTTTAAAAAATAAATAAATCTTTAAAAAAAATAATTCATCCATTAGTTAGAAGACTGGATTGCATTTGCCTCAATAATAATTATTTGTTCAAATGATTTGCTTACAGTCTCAAGGAAACCAATTTTATAACCATACTCCCTCTGTCCTCTGAATGTCATAGTCACATTCCTCCAGCAATTACATCCACTAGGGCATATTTTTTCTCTCTAAAGAAGTTTCAGGTGAAAAGCTGACAAAGGGTTCAATTAACTAGACAAGGCAGGTCCTGTGAAGCATCAGATAAATATTGTTGAGAAGGCAAAAATTCATCCTTTTCATACTGAAAATTTCACAGGAATTTATGCATGTTAATACTACATATATAAAAGTTAAGGTATGAAAATGAGAAAATATCACATGATGACTCGATGAATCAAAATATTTTATTTAATTCATAATCTCTGTAAAACACAGGGTAACTGGTCGAGTTTACAGATTTACACAGGTGATAAAATTGCATAGAACTATACAAACAAGAATACATACACAAATACTTTAAGTAGGAAAAATCTACCTAAGCTCTGTACCTAGTTCTGAAGAGTTTGACCTTCCCTTGATGAACAGATTCTACACAAGCCCCCAAGTCTCATTCTTTGTATTTTTTTTCCCAAAGACCACATTCTAGTAATGGCAACCAGAGGTGAAACAAGGAGAGCCAAGGACAATAACACAAAGCTGAATCTCTCAGCACAATTTGTTGAATACGTCCAACTCAGATGCTCCTCATGTCCTCAGATATGATAAGGTTGTTGATGGCTGTACCCATATTCAAGGGCATATCCACTGTGGAGAGAAAGCAGATAGCTTAGTAAATAGGCAGACTACATAATCTAGTTGAAGAATTGGCCCAAATATCCCTCTGTCATTTAAGATGCTGTCTCTGTTTGCCAGGGCTACTGTAACAAATACCACAGACTATTTGATTTAAACAGATAGGATTTTACTGTGCTGCACAGTTTTGGAAACTAGAAGTCTAAAGTCAAAGCACTGGCAGGATCTTGCTCTCTCTGAAGTTTGTAGTGTTCTAGTTGAAGCTTGTCAGCAAGCCATAACTCAATCTCTTCCTCTATCATGTAGCTGGCTGTTTCCTACTCACTACTGTGCCCAAATTTTCTCTGATTATAAGGATTCCAGTCACAATGGGTTAAGACCCACCCTGATTCAAGTTGACTTCTTTATAATAAGATCTGTGAAATGAGTTCATAGCCACATGACCAGAGGTTAGAACATGAACAAATCTTGGTTGGGGACATGATTCAATGCAAAACAACTGCTTTATTTTTTCTCATTCTCCAGTCAATAAAACATTTCCACAAAAATCATTCCTGAATTCCTGAACTAGGAATCGATTATTTACACATGTTAACACATACCCTGTTTCATCATATTTAACTACTCAGTAAACATTACTAAATGAGGACATGAACAATACAAGATATATGGTGCATTAATATTTTTAAATACTTGCAATTTCATCTTCCTTTTTACAACACTTTTCTTTTCCTAAATCATATGCAGATTGGTGTCACAGAGTTTTCCCCACAGGAATCTAAGAAAAAACAGCAAGATTATGTCAGATATCTTATAAGGAAATCAGAAGAGACAAATGATATCCTCTCTTTAAAGAGATTCAACTTCACACTTGGGAATGAGGAGGGAGATTGGCTATGGCAGTAATTTAGTGCTACCAAAAGAAGGGATTTGTGGATTGACAACCTGCCCAAATAATAGGTGACTTAGAAGAAACCAATCTATACTGGTGATCACCTCTGCCAGGTGGCTCACTTATGCCTAGGACAGGAAATGGTCTTTAATCTTGACCACAGAGATCACCAGGTGATTCTACTCAGCATTGAGGCCTGAGGACCATGATATCAGGAGGAGCTATAAAAGGTAAAATGCCAAGATTCAGATAGTCTCCATTTTAATGGAGAGCCAATTGCAATGTCATCTCTCCAGGAGTACTTAGTGAGGAATGGGGCAGGGAGGAAATGTTCCTTACCTTGGAATCCTTGCATCCTTGGGTTCATATATAGAATAGTTCTCAGATAGGGCTCCAGCTCCTCAGTCTTGGACACCATTTTTCTCAGCTGCCAATTGTGCCTGGCATTGATATTCTGAGACACCACAGGACACAAAGGACACATTAAAGTATTCTCATAGGGCTCTTCTGCTGTAAATTGATGCAGGGAGGCAGTAGATGCTTCTACATTTCAAGTACATGAGTTTCTAAGGATGACCAGGCAGCCAGGATATCTGTTTGCTTCTTCAGTCTGTACAGCCATGGTTGCTGACTCTTCCTGGGCAAATGAACAGAGTATTGGGAGCTTCTGTGACTTGAATGCTCTTGTTTCCTAAAAGTCTCTCCCACTTTATATGCAGAGGGTTAATGTGCCTTAATTTCATGCCATTCTTAGTGTTGAGCAAAGAGCACTTAAATGCAAATAGAACAAGATCCAACCCTAGAGAGATTGAAATAGGAGTTGAAGAAAGATACAAATCACCCTCAAGTTTTGAACTGAGGAAGGAGAAGGGTCCAGACTCAACAGGACATACCTGTTCCCCCTACAGATCCTGCCTCACTGGGAAATTAACCCAGAGAAGTGTTGAGAAGTTCCAGGAGTCAAAGGGAGCTTACAATTTGCCATCTTCAGGGCATCTGTTACAATAGAAAATATAGTACAAGGCACATATGTAATTCTGAATTTTCTAATAAGCACATTTAGGGAAAAAAGTAAAATAAATATGCAGATGACATATTTTAAACCAATATAACAGAAATGTTATAATTTTTACATATGTCACCTGCCACTTTCTGAGTGCTCCATACCCACATATGGCTAGTTGCTGCCAAACTGAACAGTACAGATGTAGATCATTGCCATTTTAGAAATTTAGGTGAAAAGATTTTTCAGGACATCCCAGGCTAACCTTCAGCTTATGAAAATAATGTACTAATCCACTTCTCTAGACTGGGTAACAAAAATTACATTGATGCCTGTGTGTTCTAAACAGAGCAGATGTGTGACAAAATCACTTACTTATTGTTAGGCAGATGGTTCTCAGTAAGTAATTTTTTGGTTCTGGATGTCAAAATTTTCCATCATGTTATTTCCTTCCTACTCTTTTATAACTTGAGAATTAAAAATACATACACTTAATTAGGACTCATCTCTCTTCTCATTGAATCTTCTACTTGCCTCCAGGTGCTTACACAGTGAGTTCAGTTCTGGTATATGTGGCTTTTACAGGAGAGTGTTTGTCCTCTCACCTTGCCATATCTCTTTAGTCTTATTTTGAGTAAATTAAAGCACATAAGAGAATAATACACCCTGACATGATATTTTTCTAGTTAACAGGTACACATTGTAATGATGTCCTGAGTTTCTTGACCAGGAAAAATTTTGATACCTTAGAGCGATTTGGAAAAGCCTGGGGACACTTGTGGTTGCCAATACAGGGTGATGGTGTAACAAGAATCTAGTGTGTAGAGGTCAGGGAATCTGGTAAACATCCCACAAGGTACAGATTCATACCCCAGACATGCTCAAGAATCATCTGGCCCCAAATGTCAACAGTTTGGAAATTGAGAGACCATGGCTTAGACCACACCTATTAAATCTTTTTCTTTTTTAAGGAAACTTGGGCTTCTGGTCACTCTCTTTCAACCAAATATTAGAGGGTCAATATCCATATAGAACACAGTCACTGCTCCCACTGATGGAAAAAAAAAGAATAAAAATCTTCTTATATTTAGATTTTTAAAAAGGAATGCAACCTTCTGGAAAGTGTTCTCTAAAAACTTACTCTGTGGTCACAATCATTTCTTCCAAAATATTTTCCTCTGTGATTGCAAAGATGTATTTTCAGAGGTTCTTAAGCAAACTAGAAACTGCCCTGAGACCATCTGAAACTGGAAAATGATGTTCCTTAAAAAAAAAAAATTGTAACAGACATAAAAGACACCTAAAGTTTCAAGAAATCATACTCTGTATATAGTATTCCATATAAAAATTATGAGTGATCAGCTTATTTCACATTTTTTCATCCTTGGTTAATTGTAAGTATATGCATTTAGGCTATCTTAATATCTTGACAAAAGTGTGAACTCCATTCATTTAGAATTGATTGGAACTATGTATCTCAAAATCAATATCAACATTTCTCTTTGGGTATTTTATGTTCCTTATCTTTTTAAATCTACTTACCTAAAGTTTGGAAACATATCAAAATTTACAAGTAACTTTCCCTAGTGAGAATTGTCATCTCTATTTCTGAGATAGGAAATCATGAATAATTTGTGCATAATCTAATATTTTCTCTCCTTGATGCCATAGCCCAAATCAGAAAATTTTCCTTTGTTGTGGTCATTGTATATTGTGAATCAATTTTTGCTACTTTTAATTATAATATACTATTGTCTTTAATGACCCCCTTTGTATTAGTCAGGGTTCTCTAGGGAAACAGAATCAACAGGAGACATCTGTCAACAGTATGAGATTTTATAAGAGTCTCTCATGTGACCATGGGGGTGCACAAGTCCAGGTTCCACAGGCAGGCCACAAATGAGGGGCTCCAATGAAAGTCTAATGAAGGTCCTTGAGGAGTTTCTGGGAGACTTCAGCTGTCCAAAGATGAACTAGGAAATTATCTTCTCTCTGAATGCTGAATTCACTTCCCCTTTTAAGGCATTCAGTTGATTGGATAGAGCTTCACTCATTGCTGATGGCGATCTCCCATCTCCCTGGTTGATGCAGATGTAATCAGCCATCTATACAGCAAACTCACTAAAGCCCATACGTGTCTTTGTACCACAGTTAGCCCAGTGCTTGCTTGACCAAACAACTGGGCACAATTACCTGGCTGTGTTAACAAACTTGCCTAACCATCACACCTTTCCTCAAAGGGAACCAGGGAAGTGTAGGGAGAATGATAATCAGGAGAAATCATGAAGAATCCAGATTAATTTCAAGTTATTAAATTAAATTTTATGTTGATCCAGTAGCAGTTATTTGCTTTCTGCTCTTCCCCTGATACTCTTCTTAATTTATACACAAAATCATGTCCAAAATCAGTTCATCAATTATGGTTGCCTCAGTAAATAACATTTAAGACCACACAAGTATAAATAAAAATAATATCCAGTTCTATTAGAAGTGTTTACAAATTGTCCTGGGAGAAAAATAGAAATAAATTATGTGTCTTGGGGCAAAGGGAAGGATCCTATAAGAAGGGAAAATTGTTCAGAGCATTGAGTTTAGTAGAGTTTTGCAAGAAAAGACTTAAAGATTTCCAGCAGAAGGAAGAGCTGAACATTTGACTAGAAATTTAAATGGCTATAATATTTAATAATATAGTGAGGAGAGAGTAGTCAGGATACCTTTAGGCATCAAGAATCAGAAAAGTTTACTAAACTGAGCAATGTGGCACCACATGAGTCCTGGCCCTTTTGAAAAGTAGAATGGGGGTGGATAACCTGGGTCATAGCCAGGTGCTCTGTAACTGAGACATGGAGCCACATCAGTGCATCTGTGAGATAACCCCAAGCAATTTTATTACTTATTTATTAATCATACCTCTGATAGCCACTCAAAAGCTAAAACCTGTCCAGATTTTTGTAATGGAATAAAAAAAGTAAGTGGGAAATGTTTAGCAAAAGAAAACCTCCTCAAATTTCATTGATATTTAAACTATGTGCAATTTAGAAACTTATTATGATGTTCCATTTTTTAAATCTCAAAAATATTTGAAATAAGTTTGATGTTTTTGCCACACTTACCTTTTTACTTTGAAAGGCAAAGTAAAACAAGATGATAATATTTCTTTTTTCTAGTCATTTCTTGGCAATAAAATCAAAGCGCAAAATCTGTCTCATAGAATGGAAATGAATCTTGGCCAAATTCCATCTCCCCTTATTTTGTTACTGCATGATTACTGAAAAATACATTGTGGTTCCATCAACCTGGACCTACATATCAGTAGCTGAATTCTGGCATCTAGATTTTTCTGCCACGAGAAATAGAAATGAGTCTCTCATTTCTGAGTATGAATTGGAAACACTGTTGTAGCCCAACGATATTGATCACACTCAAACTCAGGATTGGAAGCCAATTAGAGAGCTTTTATTAGCCACGTGGTGACTGCCTCTACCTGTGCAGGGGAGAGAGCAGCCCAGAGTCTAAGGGAAGAGGTGTTTTTATAGCCTTTCAGGAGGGGGGTCTACTAGTAAGTGAGCAAGCAAGCAAAACACTGCAATGAGCTGAAGATAGCATATCTAGTTTTTCTTTTTTAAAAGCCCATTCTTGTGAGCAGCACCATGTTATTTATTGGCACTCTTCTTGGGAGCAGCCCTGTTATTTATTGGCACTCTTCTTGGGAGCAGCCGTAAGTTATTTATTTATCTGAGGGCACATGCAATTCCTATTTCCTAATGTAGTTCTATTCCTATTTTCCCAATGTGGCCTTACCCTTACAACACTAGGAGATTTTTAAGAAAATATCATATTTAGGTCATGTCCTTGACCTGTGCTTTCCAATATGGGAACCACACTGAGCCCTTGAAATTGTCCAGTGCCCCAGGGAAAATGATCATATTTTACATATATTGATTTAAATAGATATGTCATTAAAATTATTTTATTCAGTTTACTAGCAGTTGTGGGGGTGCTGAGAATGGAGAATTATTGCTTTATGGGTACAGATTTTTGGGGGGTAATATATGGTGAGATTTTAGCACAATATTTTGAATATAATTTATATCACTGATTTGTACACATGACAGGAGTTAAGGTGGAAAATTTTGTATTGTACATATGTTACCACAATTTAAAAGTAACAGTTTTAACCTTCACTTTATTACTTTTTGTAATGCACCTACTAGAAAACTTACAGTTACCCATGCAGCTTAATGTATATTTCTAATCAATGGCACTGGCTTATTCGTAGCTTCCCAAAATTGAAGACTCTGACTGTAGGGGCATAGGCTGTTTTGAGCAGCAAGGCTCTGCACCAACAGTCTGACCCCTCTCCTACTGGGAGGCATTGCAAACTGCCATGTTTAAAAATCCCCATGTGATTGTAATCCACAGTGATGGTGGGCATGGAATATAATGAATGGGTTTTTCCCATTTTTTAGTCCCCCAGAAAAAGGGTAGTGAAAGTTCATGTGATTATTGATCCTGCAGACATAGAGCTAAATGCAGACCCTGGACCTGAACCACTACACCATGTGCTTCCACAATGACCCACCAGTATATATAATGATAATTGATTCACAACACAGCTCACTCTGAGTTATTTTTGTGATCCAAGTGCAGAACAGAATATGTTTAAAGTGCATTATCTGAGCTCTGTTGCATGTATTAAGTAAAGTCAGGATGACAGACTCTCAGATTCATAAGTCCAGATGTGCACAGTTTGCATTTGAATGCCTAAGTTCTGCTCATTCTCTTTCCTTTCCCCATGTCTGCTATAATGCATCATATAATCAATGGTGACTGCATTGGGTTTGACTATGATTGTACTTTGGTACACATTCCAGGACTCCATAACAATTGTGAGAAAAATTATTTTTTAGTGAGTTTACTATTTGCTCAAACTCATATGAGGCCAAATGAAGTCATTGATCATTAATCTTGACAATGTTGTGAGTTGCTGGAGCCCTATGATCTCAGAATACAGGGATGGTTATGGAAATCCCTCACCTTTGGTGTTCCAGAAAATGGCCTAGTTCAAAGAGAAACCCTTCCCCAAATATGATTTGGATAAGATGCAAGGATGTCCCTTTGGTTTATCTAAGAAGAGGCTGGACTCAGACCCTTGACATTCCAATCTTTGTCTCATAGGTGATTAGCTAAAGCTTGTCCCCACTGAACAACTTGTTTGTCAGATTTGGTTAAGTCTCTTTCCCCCAGGACCTGAATTTGGTTCCACCCTCAGCCTGGCCAGCTTGCAGCCCCTCCTTAAGTGACCTTCCCAGGAAATAAGATGTTCTTATGGAAAATATTCTCTGATCTATTGTTGAGAATGTATCTGGCTTCTTTATACCTTGATCATTCTAGTCTTCTTTATTCCTTTCTATAAAAGGAAATTCATTTTTATGTAACCCTTAAGACACGTTGATCTTATTATCAGAGCATTCTCCTTATGGCAATCATCCCCTTTCCTCTATTGCAACAGTCCCTTTTCTCCATTGCAATAATCTTTTGTATAAAATTTCTCCTTACTGAGTCTGGATTTTTTTTTTTTTGATAGTCAAGAGAGATACCCTTTTTCTCTGGTCACATGGTATATTAAGACAGTTCTTCTCCTCAATTCTGATATTCAGGGAGAGTTGAAGATGTTGGAAATCCATAAAACAATTCCTCTCCAAGTTTCCTCATTCCTCTGAGCACTACACCATGCAAGGACTGGATCTAAGTTGCTTCCAATGTACTTAGACACCCTTACTCATGCTCAAGAAAATCTTTAATTGAATGTGGAGGTGTCCCTTCTGCTGAAACCAGCTCAGCAGTAGGTCTGCACAAAGGGAAGGCAATGCAGAACTGAAGAAATAAAGGGACAGAAAGAAAGACACAAGAGAGGAAACAAAGATGGGACCAAGGAACTTCACAGCTTCTGAAACAGAGTCTCAACCCTAGTTTCCACACCATATTTATTTGAAAGCTAACAAGCAGCTCTTTGCTACAGGAAGCAACTTACAATATCTTCTACAATAGCAGGAAGCAACTTGTAACATCTTTTGCAATAGCAGGAAGCAACTGCAACATCTACAATAAGGTAACATTTACAATAACAGGAAGCAATTGCAACATCTACAATTAGGTAACATTTACAGTAATAGGAAGCAATTGCAACATAATCTACAATAACAGGAAGCAACAAATAGGTAAGCCAGTTTCCCACAACATATCCCCCTTTTTGTTTTTATAAAGCAATGAAGGCAGATTAGGTGGTTTCTTACTGCCTCACACCCTGAAGGGCTTGTCGCATGCTTATCTTTTAATAATGTCAAATCAGAGAACAGTACTTTATACATAATCCATAACTACAGCAGATTTATACAGACTTCCAACTAACAGATGCTTTATCTCTCATGGGCTTAAGATTTCTTGCCAGCAAGGCTAGAAAGGCCAGTACTTGATCAAAAATGACCTCATTTTCCCCAATTTATATAGTTTGAGGCATAGGCAATGACAAATTATTGTTACTTCCCTGTTTGGGGCTGTGGGGCAGCTGGAAGTTTATCACATAATTTCAATGCCTTCATTGATCCTGCTCTTATCATCTTCACTGGATCTGAGGCCACAACACACTGTTGAATTAGCTTAGTGCATCATTGTGAGGACTCATTTTCCAGGCAGAAAACAATAGCTGGCTTGTTATAAGAGACATGATGTAGTGTCTGTAGCAGTGAAAGCATATCTTGCCCTTTCTAAGAACAGGAGGGGAGTGATGTCACAGTCATTGAAGTGAGCATGAAGTGAGCATGAAGGACACTCATGGGTGATGTCCACAAACTGCTGGTGAACAACAGACAACTGGAACCACTGGGCTAGGCACCACAAGGTCTGGTACTCATCATGTTCACCTTTCCAGTGGAGCCACTCTGATTCTTCTCAGGTCTCAATTGTATGGCTCTGGATCTTTATGAGGCATCTGCCTCAACAGTCCTGAGAGGGATGTTAGAGGATTGGGCAGGGACATGACAGACAGTTACCTGTCACTGCTGACAGGTGTCCCAGATATTCTTCCACAGATCTCTCCCCATAGAGGATGATTCACAACAGTTCATCATTTTTTGTCTTGCTTTTAGTATTTGCAATCCACCCCTGGAGAGGGATGACTGTCTTCAGAGTAACCAGACACTATTGGGTTAAGCTTTTCACTTTTAGTAGTGTTGTAGAATTTGAAAGAGGTTCAATTATTTGCATATAGAGAGTCCAGGACTCAGGAATGATTTTGAGAAGGAAAAATGGTTTATTGATGGCCGGCTGGACTCGGGAGCTTTCTGTGTCAATTCTGAGACAGGAACAAGATTTTTGAGTCCCTTTTATACAGAGAGGAAAGGCCAAATGGTCCTTTTGTTTCAGTTCTCAATAGGCTTGAATTAGCATATATATCTTCCACATCTTAGGTAAGCTTTTAGCATGGACTTCAGGCATTCTAGATAAGCTTTTAGCATATTTGGTTTACATTTCTCCTGAATACTTAAAGTTTATAGACCTTGCATTGTTAAACTGTTTCATGGGACTGGAGTCCTTCCTTGCCATGGTCACCAAGGACAGGACTGCAGCCTTTTATCATCCCACACCCACAAGTCACAGATAGTTTAGGTTATCTCTGAAGAGACAAAGAGCCTCCAATCCATAGCCCACAGTAGGGCTTCCTATGCTGCACACAATTGCTTTTTTATATTGTACTTATTGTCTCTTCCCACAATTGAGACTATAGCCTGAGGGGTACTCAATTAGAATGTTGCCTTTGCCATAAACCGCACCCAAAGCCAATATTGGTGCTGCCATATCCAATTCACAGGCTAAGTCAATATCCACCTTCTCCCCACTTTTCATTTTTCCCCCCACAGCCTGCTAGAGGTCCTCCTACTCCCATGAAGGACCTTTCCTAATTAACACATCTCAGTGAGGGATAAAAGATTTTTAGTACTGCAACAGTATTACAAATTCTGTTAACATGAGAAAACATTGCTACATCAATTACAGCAGAAAGTATAGTTTTGCCTTACCCAACCAAACAACATTTAAGAATTTGATAGAGAAGCAGGGACCTTACAGCTTGACCCAATTGTTTGCCTATTAGAGGTACTTAATATACCATTGTCTCTGATGTTTCTTAGTAGGGTCACTGCCTCAGGTTTCTTCCATGCAGCCAGATTCATTGCCAACAGGCCAGGGGAGAAAGCCTTGAAGAACTGCAAAAGTCCATTGATGCCCTATTCACACAGTTTTGGCATGTTTTGTATTCATTCAGTATTATTTTACTTTTATGAAATACATTATTTCACTAAATGCTACCACAATACCTTTACAACTTGCTATATGCATTTTATTATTCAAGACTTACAACTATAGAGATCTCATAAACATTTTAAACTTTGGTAATAGTATAAGCATTTATTACTAGTAGTAGTAGTAATAGTATTTTTTTTGAATAGAGTTCTTTTAGAAAATTTTCTTTATCAAATTATATTACCATCCAGAGGTATCAAAATATACACTGACAATGAACAATCACAAAAAAATCATTACAACACACACTGAAACAATTACCACACTCACATTGACACTGAACAAACAGATAAACATAAAAGCAGTCGTTTCTTCCTTTCTTTCTTTTGTTTAATAACTTAATGTAAAGCCATTCTAGCCTATAAACCTTTTTGCATGGTTAAACACTTTTTGTAAGAATACTAGCAAATCATACATATCAGGCAAAGACTCAATCCTGATATAAGATGTAACTGAGCACTTGCTCAGCTGATGTTCAGCTTCTTGACTTTAGATTTTTAGCTCACCTCCAGGTGGGAGGTGAAGCTACTCTAACCTTCAGAATGGGACCCAGCAATGCCATCTTCAGTGTCAGTTTCTCCATCCACATGACCAGAGGTTCTGGGTTCCACAGGAACTTTCCCTGTCTCTTGGCATTCATGATATGGCTTAATCTGATGAGCTGGTACCCAAGCAGGACATTCTCCATCTCCCAGAGGAATACAAGCAAACCATTTTTCCCCAAGTTAACAACTTCCCTGTTGACCATTTATTGGTCAGTGGATCATTCCACCAAATTAAAGGTTTTTCAGATAGAGTTTGGGTTTTTGTTTTAGAATTAGTTTGGAAATGCCTTTCAGCTGCTGTCCCTTCCAGGGTTGTTCCACAGTTAAGAAAATTAAGAGCAAATAATGCTTTGTGTAGCTGCACCTGCCGTGTCTCCCTGTCTTCTCCTTTTTGCTTTTGTAACAGTGTTGTAGAATGAGAGAGGTTCAATTATTTGCATATAGAAAGGCCAGGACTCAGGAATGATTTTGAAAAGGAAAAATGATTTATTGATGGCTGGCCAGACTCGGGAGCTTTCTGTTTCAAACCTGAGCCCTGAACAAGAATTTTGAGTTCCTTTTATACAGAGGAAGGACTAAATCATTCTTTGTTTCAGTGCTCAATAGGTTTGAATTAGCATATATATCTTCCTCATCCTAGGTAAGCTTTTGGTATGGACTTCATACATTCTAGATAAGCTTTTAGCACATTTGGTTTGCATTTTCCCTGAATATTTAAAGTTTATAGAGTTTGCATTGATAAACTGTTTCCTGGGACTGGAGTCATTGCCATGGTTACTAAGGGCATGGCTGCAGCCTCTCACCATCCCACACCCACAAGTCAGGAGAGACAGCTTTGGTTAAGGTTATCTCTGAAGAGACAAAGAGCTTCCCACCCATAGCCCACATCAATGAGTTTAAGGGTTTATTTGCTCACTTGACAATAGCCTGCCCCTGGGGGCTATAAGGAAGTCCTGTAGTATGAGAGATACTCTAATTATCTAGAAATCTTTTAAGGCAGATACTGGTATAAGCAGGAGCATTATCTGTTTTTAGAGACTGGGGAAGTCCCATTACAGCAAAGCAAGCTAACAAATGTTGTCTTACGTGTCGAGCAGTTTCTCCCATCTGAGCTGTAGGCCAAATGAATCCTGAACAAGTATCTACAGAGACATGAAAATAACATAATTTTCCAAAGGAGGAGATATGAGTCACATGCATTTGCCACAGAGAGTTAACAGCTAAACCATGGGGATTTACTCCAGGTTCCAATTGTTTTTGGATTATTAAGACTTTGACAAGATTGACAAGTTTGAACTATTTCCCTAGCTTGTGTCCCTGTTAAAGGAAAATGAGCCTTGAGGTCAGCTCATATATATGGGTTAGGTTGTGAAATTGAATAGCTTCCTGTAAAACTGGAGTGACTAATTTATCAATAGCATTATTGTCTTGGGCTAATGGTCCAGGTAAGTTTGAATGAGATCAAATATGAGTGATAAAAAATGGACTTTTTTCTATTTCTAATTATTTGTTGAAGTTTGTGAAAAAGCTTATAAAGAAACTGACTTATGTTAGGATTGATAAGAGCTGTTTCAATCATTTGAATAACCTGGACAACATATGCCGAGTCTGAAAGGATGTTTATGAACTCTGGTATGTCTTGCAAAGCAGTAAGTATTACTATTAATTCAGCTTGCTGAGTCAAAAATCCAGGAGTAGGAATTTTCTTAGTTTTGTACCCAATATACCCAGCGGTACCATTTCCAGACCCATCCATAAAAACTGTAAGGGCATCAAGTCCTGGTTGAAAATTAGTTATGCTAGTTAAAATCCATTGAGTGCTTTTAATGAATTGTAATACAGGATTTTTAGGGTAATGATTATCTATTTGTCCAACATAATCAGCAAAGGCTATTTGCCATTGTAAGTGGTTTGGGAGACAAGCCTCAATTTCCTTGAGCAAAAGTGAAAGAATGATATGAGAAGAGCCCTGTCTGTGAAGGGCATGAGTGTGCTCAAAGCCTTTAAGTACAATTTGGGCCATAAAATCCACATAAGGAGATAAAGTTTTAACAATACTGTTAGATAAAAATATCCATTCTACAATACGATCTTGTTGCATAAGGATTCCCATGGGGGAGTGTAAGGAAGGCAAGATAATTGCAGTGGCCATTCTAGATTAATATGCTCAACTTGGGCACTTTGAATATTTTTCTGTGAGTTTTAGTTCTTGCTCTGCCTCTCTTGTTAGAACCCAGGGGCTGTTTATTTGAGTATCTCCTCGTAATAGTGAAAAGAGATTAGACAGTTCATAGGTGGAAATGCCTACTTTGGGCCTTAGCCAATTTATATCTCCTGATAATTTCTGCAGATCATTCAAAGTTTTAACAGAATCTCTATGAATCTGAATCTTCTGAGGCTTAATTGTAATTTTATCAACAATAGTCCCAAGATAAGAAACAGGGGTAATCTTTTGAATTTTCTCAGGGGCAAGTTTTAATCCTGCTATAGTTAAACTCTTCTCTAAGGCCTGATATGCTAAAACTAGAGTCTGGGAAGAGGGAACAGCACACTGTATATAATCCACATAATGTATAATATAACAAGAAGGAAAAGTCAGTCTGACTGGATTTAGGGCTTTAGCCACAAAATTTTGACATATGGTGGGGCTTTTAAGCATTCCTTGAGGAAGATATTTCCACTGAAACTATTTGTTCTTTGTTATTAAAAGAAGGCACCGAGAATGCAAATTTCTTGCAGTCTTGGGGAGCCAAAGGTATTGTAAAGAAACAATCCTTTAAATCAATAACAACAAGTGGCCAGCTAGGAGAGATCATAGCTGGTGTGAGCAAACCTGGTGGCAGTGCACCTATAGTTGAATGACTGCGTTTACTGCTCGAAGGTCTGTTAAAAGCCTACACTTGCCTATTTTTTTTCTTAATAGGAAACATCTGAGAGTTCTAAGGACTAAAAGAGTCTTCAAAGTACCCCTTATCTAACTGTTCCTTAACTAATTTATGAAGTGCCTCCCATTTTTCTAGGGTTAATGGCCACTTTTCAACCCAGACTGGAGGGGTTGTAGTCCATTTAAGAGGAATGGGTTTGGATAGTACAAGGAGGCTAGGCCCAGACTGGAGAGGTTGTAGTCCATTTAAGAGGAATGGATTTGGATAGTACAAGGAGGTTAGGCTGAACAGTGGCCATTAAGGAAAAGGTGAATATCCTAATCCTTCATGATTACCAAGAGCTGTGGGATCTATTGGCTTAACAATTTCCTGGTAGTGCTTACCCAATCCTAACTCTGGAACATTCCCTTGTTTCCTTATTAATTGTGGACTTTGTTGACTATATTGGCTAACCTGGGGGATATAAATTTCAGCCTGCCACTGTTCTAATATATCACATCCCCAGAGATTAATAGATAAGTCTGCAATTTACAGCTGCAGGGTGGCATGTTGCCCATCAGGTTCCAGACAATGAAAAATTTGTACACCCTGCTTTAAACCTCTGGAAGTGCCAAGTCCCACAACAGAAACAGATGCATCTTGTAATGACCAAGCAGAGAGCCAATGGTTAGAACTAATGATAGAAATATCAGCTCCAGTATCAGTAAGTCACTTAAACCATTTATTCTGAATGGTTACTTCACAAACAGGATGAGATTCTAAAATCTTTTCAATTAAAAATACTCCTGTTATTCCTGTACATCCAAAATCATTTTTCCTTCAGACTTTCTCACTAGCTCCTACAGAAGCATAAGGGAGCAACAACAACTGTGCTATGTGATCTCCAATATCAGCGTTCCATGGAACTGAGGTGGACATGGTAACTTGAATTTCTCCTTGATAGTCACAATCAATTATTCCTGTATGCACTCTAACTCCCTGGGAGGTGAGACTGCTCCTCCTGAGGAGAGGTCTGACCATACCAATTTTTAAGGGTCCCCTTATTCCTATATTTACACAGGTGGGGGTATCTCCTGGAAACAAGGTAACAGGTTCTGCCATAGGGATATCTATGGCTGCATTTCCTGCCATGGCGGGAGATAAGTCAAGGGCACTGCAGAATATAGGGGAGTGCCAGGATTGCTCTGCTGGATGGGGAAAGCCCCCTTTTGGAATGAGGCTAGGAGTGGGCACCACAGGAAATTTCCTGACAAAGGAGTGTCATTCTTATGATAATTAGACCAACCCTGATTAGACCAATGAATTCATTTACCACAGGGGCACGGCTCAAATGGTTTCTGAGCAGATTTTCCCTCAGACCTTTTCTGACAATCTTTTCTCATGTAACCAATTTTCCCACAATTAAAACATTTTCCAAAGAACCTCTTACTGATTTTCATTCCTGCCATACCCTGAGCCATCATTGTAGCATGGTGACCCTCCATCCCTATATCCTGGCACAATTTAATATACCCTGCCAAATCCACTTTACCTTTCATAATCCCAATAGCCTTCTGAGGATCCTGATTAGCATTTTCATAAGCCATTAGCTGCAAAATAGTATCAACAGCTTCTAAATTATTGACCCATTTTTTGATAGTCTCTTTTAGCCAAGTGTTAAAGTCAGGGTAAGGTTCTTTAGCTCCTTGTAATATTTTTTTAAATGACACCGGAGACTGGCCTTTAGCCTCCATTTTTTCCCACGTTCTTAAGCAACAGTGACGGACCTCTGAAATGGCTTGATCATTCATTGTCAATTGCTGATCTACTCCCACCCAATTCCCCACCCCCACTAACTGATCCAAGGAAATGGGGATATTATGGGCTCTATTATGAGCAGCCTGAGTCTCTGCATGATCAGTCCACCAGTTTGAATTGTAAAACTCTCCAGGCCCTAGGGTGATGCGTGTTAATGCAGACCAGTCAGCTGGGATCAGCCTTGAGCCTTCAGCCAACCCCTGCCTCATACCATAGGGATAAGGAGAATTTGGACTGTATTTTTGCACGGCCGCTTTTAACTCTTTCAAAATTTAAATGGGAAGGGTTCATGAGTGAACACATAAACCCCATTCAGACTTTGAGGATCCACTCCAGGAGCTATTTTTTCTTTACAGTGACTGGAAAGGCCATTTGAAGTGCCTCCAAGTCACCCTCCCTTCTAGCCTGTAAAATGCCTTGTTATAAAACTGGCAACTTTGGCTGAACATTTCCAGGCATAGGAAGGGGAGGAGGTATTGGCTTGGTGAGGGGATGACTTTCTAAAGTCAGTTAATGGTGGAGCTGTAGGCAAAATAACTTTAGATTTAGTACCAAAAAATTCAGAGGAGGAAATTCCTTCTCTATTTTCTGTTTTCTCTTCCTCATTTTCTGTTTGCAAAGGTTCCAAAACAGATCTAATAATCATCCAAGTGGACCAAAAAGTAACAAGGAGTGGGACACTTTGTACATGTAATTCTGTCTTCCTACTCTTTCCCAGTCTTCTAATTCTAAACTTCCTACTGATGTGGGCTATGGGTGGGAGGCTCTTTGTCTCTTCAGAGATAACCTTAACTTAAGCTGTCAGTCCTGACTTGTGGGTGTGGAATGGTAAGAGGCTGCAGTCCTGCCCTTGGTGACTATGGCAATGACTCCAGTCCCAGGAAACAGTTTAACAATGCAAAGTCTATAAACTTTAGATATTCAGGGAAAATGCAAACCAAATGTGCTAAAAGCTTATCTAGAATGTATGAAGTCCATGCTAAAAGCTTACCTAGGATGTGAAAAATATATGCTAATTTAAGCCTATTGAGAACTGAAACAAAAGAACTATTTGGCCTTTCCTCTCTGTGTAAAAGGGACTCAAAAATCTGGTTCGGGGCTCAGGATTGAAACAGAAAGCTCCTGAGTTCAGCCAGCCATCAATAAATCATATTTCCTTCTCAAAATCATTCCTGAGTCCTGGCCATTCTATATGCAAATAATTGAACCTCTCTCAAATTCTACAACACTACCACTGTGAACCATGAGCAATATTTTTCTATAATCCAAAAAAGTTCTAAAATATGAGACTCACTGGCTTTGGCTCCTCCTGCCTTGAGGAGTTGTTTGAGGAGACAGACTCATGGATGGTATTTTGTTGAACTGTCTCTGTTTCCCATTGTAACCATGTAGAATACCTGAGAGTGTCCTTACTCACTGAGGACTTGGAAGGCCTTCTAAACCACTCAGGGCTCTGCACGATGACAACACACCTTTTAGCTTGAAGCTCTTCTACCCTTCAGTCCCTGTTTGGGTGCCATTTGCTGAGACCAGCTCAGCAATAGGTCTGCATGAAGGGAAGGTGATGCACAACTGAAGAAATAAAAGGACAGAAAGAAAGACACAAGAGAGGAAGCAAAGATGGGACCAGGGGACTTCACAGCTTCTGAAACTGAGAACCTCAACCTTAGTTTCCACATTGTATTTATTTGAAAGCTAACGAGCAGCTCCTTGCTACAGGAAGCAACTTGCAACATCTTCTACAGTAGCAGGAAGGAATTTGTAACATCTTTTATAATAGCAGGAAGCAACTGTAACATTTACAATAACAGGAAGTAACTGCAACATCTACAATAAAGTAACATTTACAGTAACAGGAAGCAATTGCAACATCATCTACAAAAACATGAAGCAACAAATATGTAAGCCAGTTTCCCACAACACCTTCCTCCATCATGACTTCTTCTATGCTAATCCATTGACTCCCAGCATTATCTCACAATTTTGTTTTAACATTAAGAAAAGCAAGGGGGGGAAATGATGTGGGCTATGGGTGGGAGACTGTTCATCCCTTCATAGATAACCTAAGCGGTCTGTGTCCTGACTTGTGTTTGTGGGGTGGTAAGAGGCCACAGGCCTGCCCTTGGTGACCATGGCAACGACTCCAGTCCCAGAGAAACAGTTTAGCAATAGAAACTCTATAAACTTTAAATATTCAGGGAAAATGCAAACCTAATGTGCTAAAAGCTTATCTAGAATGTATGATGTCCATGCCAAAAGCTTACCTAAGATATGGAAGATATATGCTAATTCAAACACATTGAGCACTGAAACAAAGAATGAGTTAGCCCTTACCCTATATAAAAGGAACTTGGAAATCTTGTTTGAGGGTTGGGTTTGAAACAGAAAGCTCCTGAATCTGGCCAGCCATCAGTAAATCATTTTTCCTCCTCAAAATCATTCCTGAGTCCTGGCCTTTCAATACACAAATAATTGAACCTCTCTCAAGTTCTACAACACTATCATTCCCCCGCCTAGGAAAGTTCTGTATAAATTCAAGTCCCCTCCTTCCAGAAGTGGGCTGAAGTCTCTCTTCAGACCCCCATCATGCTGGTGGTTGGTGCTGAAGTCTGATTTTCAGACCCCCTCCATTGGGAGATCTTCTCAATAAATAAATTATTTGCTCATGGTCAATCAGTCTCCGTGTCCCAGTAAGAGCCGTATTTTCTCCAACATATGGTGCTAAAACCCAAGACTGGGATCATGTTGAGACTGATTGACTAGTGAGGAATCTCCCCCCTCTGCCATGGCTGAATGCCCACCCAACACCGGACATCAAATCTCAGCTGGGTGAGTTAAGGATTTCTCCGCTGGAGGATCCTACTCTCTCTCTCTCTCCTTTTCTGTTGTCCAGGACAACCCATTGGGAAAACCTAGTGCTAGGTTAGGATCCTCACCATTCCCCAAGAGCCACAGTGGGTGGTATGCCTGCATCCTTGTGGAAAGAAACCCCTTGGCCCCAGAGATGTCTGGCTCCAAGAGCTGCTTCCCATTTCCTTGGAGATATCTGACTGATTTGGTGATACCTGTCTCACTCAGAATCTCCCCCATTCTAGAGGTCCTTAGTCTCACCCAAGCTACCTAAAATGGGGAATTAAAGTCCAGGCCCTCAAAAATCCACACTTCTGGGTTTTCTCCTTCATAACCTTAAAACTGTACCCAGAAGGGAGATATCAGACCTAAAAAACTCATTTTCTATTCAACCTCTGTGGGCTGCAATATCAAATGGACAATGAAAATCAATGCACTTTTAATTCCCAAGTTCTACAAAATTTAAAAAACTTCACCCAGAGCAGTGGTAGACATGTGAGATTCCTTACACTCAGGCCTTCTCTCATCTTTGTATTCTGTTCATCTTTTACACCAAAAACCTCTTTGAATGCTTTCTTCTTCCTCCTTTCTGCCCCTCAAATCCCCCCAAAGACCTCAACTTTGATCCAGCTGATCAGACTCCCCCTGCACTTCCTCCATATATTCCTCAGACATCATGTCCACTAACTCCTCCTCTTCCCCCTCTGGTCCTCACTGCCTTCCACCCCAACTCTCTCCCCTCCTCATATAGGAACCAGAGCTGGAGCTCAAATCCTCTCCCCACCCCTGCTTGACATCTGTATACAGAAAACCCTTCTTCCAACTCAGATCTTTCTGATCACGTCCCTCCTCTACTGCCATTTGCCTCATCAGCACCCCAACTTACTCCATCCTCCTCCAGTGCCCCCACATCTCCCTATAAACCTGCTCCCTTCTTCCCACCCTCCACCACTCTCAAGCCCAGCTCCCCACTCTCCAGGCTCCTTCCCCAGCTCCTGTCTACCCTCTCCAGGAAGTGGCTGAGGCAGAAAGCACATCCCTTTCTCAATCTGATCTCTCCCAAATCAAACACCTTCTCAGATCCTATTCCTCTGTACCAATACCCAGCTACCCCTAATAATCTTCCTTATGCTATGATTGCTCACCTCTTACAAGTAAGCTTTCAGCTGACTCTGAAGTCTAAGTATATTCCTAAAAAACAATAATCTAAAATATATGTGCTAAAGGTCTATCTTAACTGTTAAATTAAAGTTTAACTGCATTTATCATGCTCAAATATTCCTAAGGGTTGCTGATTACTAGTAAACGTGTTTCCAAAAGCAAAGTTACATATTACAAGCAACACTGATTCCAAAAAATCTTAAGGCAGTAAAATAACCATACCAAAGGAGTAAAAATTATGAGTTAAATTAATGAACTTTATGTTTCTGTCTGTGTGCTGTAACTCGTTTTGTATTTGTCTGTTTGTTCACTGCCAGTATATATTTTAATACCTCTGGGTGGTAATATTAATTCCTACAAGAGCGCTATTCAAATGGCCAAAAATTAAACAAGTGCTTATATTAATAAGTAGGTATAACTGATAAAAATTCTGTCTTGACTGATAAAATTGCTACAAATCTCTCCTAAAAAATGGTTCTTGCCTAAATTAAAATGTTTATTTTTCTTCACAGAATGAAATGTAAGGTATTGAAAGAAGTGAAAAATTTGTAAGAGTGCTGAATGAAATTTAATAAGTTTGGTCAAGAAAGTGTTTTGTCCTAAGATAAACTGGCTGGTTTTCATAAAACTAGAATCAAAGTATGTAAGACAAAACTTGAATGCACATGGCAAGTTGTAGAAGGTATTGTGATAGCACTGAATAAAGAAATATGTTCTGTGAAGGCAGAGTTTGAAATGAAATGAAGTAAATATACTCTATGCAATTATGACTAATTACAAAAAGTTTGTAAAGCATTGCTTTAACTGAAATATTCAAATAGCTAATTACAAAAAGTCATCCTGAAACAGAAACTGAATTGATAATTAAAAGTCCCTCAATCTGCATGTTACACTGGTAATAGGAAAAATCATTTTAATTTCATTGGGAATCTTAAGTTATCATAAAATAATGAGAAAAGTAGTTTTTCTGCATTGCTAAAATAAAATACCTGCTAACTAATTTAATCATGATAGTTGCATGTTGTAAAAATTTGCTTTAAAACAGATTCCAAAATCATTTTAATAACTTATGCATGCAAAGTATATACAATGTATTTTATTGTTAAGGAAAAAGATAATTATTTTGTCCTAAAATAAAACAACTGGTTTATCTTAAGAGCCTGAGATTCATAAACAATTAGGACAAGCTACAAAGTTCTATCACATTCTTAAATAGTGTTTAGTTAAGTAAAACTTAAGTTAAATAGTGTTTAGTTAAGTAAAAGTTAAGTATACCCTCTGGTGTAACTGATAAAGTATAACATTTTCTCATATTATTGGGATATTGAAAACCCTTCATCCCTCATTTAACTCAGATATTAAAACCATTATTCATGCTAATCAGAAAAAGCCGTGCATGGAAATGACAGCCCATCCAGCAGACTGCTTTTAAAACAATAACACAGGCTCAAGCAGTAAGGGAGTGGATCTTAACTTACCCTATAAATTGGATGTAGCCAGTACCAATATTGGTTTTGGGTGGGGTTTGTGGCAAAGGCAACTTTCTAAACAAATGCGACTTAAGTTTTAGTCACAATTGCAAGAAAAATTCAAAGTGCAAAACAAGAACAATGAACTGTCTTAAGCTGCCCTCTATAAAAAAGAGAAATCTGTGGAAGAACATCTGAAACACCTGCCAGTAGTGACAGGTAACTGTCTATCATGTTCCTGTCCCCTCCTCTAACATCTCTCTTGGAACTGTTAAGGCAGATGCTCTCAAGAAGATCCAGAGCTGGGAAGCAGATTTGGCCCAGTGGTTAGGGCATCTGTCTACCACATGGGAGATCTGCAGTTCATATGCCAGGTCTCCTTGACCCATGTGCAGCTGGCCCATGCACAGTGCTGATGAGCGCAAGGAGTGCCGTGCCATGCAGGGGTGTCCCCCGCATAGGGGAGACCATGCACAAGGAGTGCACCCCATAAGGAGAGTCACCCAGCACAAAAGAAAGTGCAGCCTGCCCAGGAATGGTGCCACACACATGGAGAGATGACACAAGATGATGCATCTAAAAGAGACACAGATTCCCATGCCACTGACAGCAACAGAAGTGGACACAGAAGAACACACAGCAAATAGACACAGAGAACAGACAACTGGGGTAAGGGGGGAAGGGGAGAGAAATAAAATAAATAAATAAATCTTTAAAAAAAACAAAAGATGCAGAGCCATAATACTGAAACCCAAAAAGCAGCAAAGTGGCTCCACCAAAAAGGCAAACATCATGGATTCCAGACCTTGTGGTGCCTAGTCAAGCAGTTCCGACTGCCTGTCACTCACCAGCAGCTCATGAACATCACCCATGAGTGTCCATTGTGCTCACTCCAATGACTGTGGCAATTACCTCACTGGATGAAACACACGGGCCAAGCACAGACTCCAGTAGCACGATGGCAAGTGGATTACATTGGTCCCCTCTCTCTCTCAGAAGGGGCAAGGTATGCTTTCCATGCTGCAGACACTGCAACGGAACTCATGTAACCTTGTAGCTGAAGTCTTACAGCAATGGACTAAGTCTAAATTACAAATTAAGTGCCAGCTGCTCCAAGCCCAAAAAGGGAAGTAGTAATAATTAGTTGTTGCCTAGCTTCCAACTATATAAACTGAGAAAAATGTGGCCATTGTGATCACCATACTGGTCTATGCAGCTCTGCTGGTTGAAAATCTTAAATCCAATAAAAAATCACTCAAAAACACTGTTATAAAACCACAGCTAATAATCTAAAGTCTCCTATTCCAGCTAAAACTCTTAAGTGTATAAGCGCATCAAATCATGTATCAACCATTAATGCCATTGTTTAATGCTGAATGTATAATCCTCTTATTCCTTTTCCTCAGACTCCTGGAGGTGATAACCTCACAATCAACCCTAAATTTCCTGATTAATTCCTATTCTTACCACAATGATAACTCATTCTCCTCCTACCAGCAGGTCCACACATCTTCCATGCAATAACTCAGTTTATCCGGACAACCATCCAAGATGTCATGCATAATCATGTACATGATCTTCCCTTGCTGCAAAAATATAGTGCCAGCAGCTGAGCCAGAGGCCAAAACACCTCAGCACCAAAAGAAAAACTAACTAAATTCCACAACACCTTCCTGCTCTTCCTCTCCACCCAACCATATCAAAAAGAGTTGGGAATTTCAGGCCTCCCCTGCCCTACAAGCAGATAACAAATAACCCCAAACTGCCACCCCTGTCCCTGTTTTTACATTAACAGAATTGGTCAGATAAAAAAATCTTAAAAGTCTTAAAAAATATTTAGAAATCACCCAGAATACCCAAAATAACAACTATGGTAACCAGTCATGGCTATCCTCATTCCTGTCTTATTTTTCTTTACCCATAAAATCAATCATTTTACCCATTATACCATCATTATTAACAGTATTGCTGCTGCTCCTTTTTGGTCCTTGTCTCTTAATAGCTTCTTGTCCAATTTATACACCAAATTGTACAGTCAATAAACCAAGAATATGTAAACAGCATCTTTCTGCTGTGTGAACTACATCAACCCCTGTGGGACCTGAAACAACAGTCCCCTGTACAGGATGGAAAAAAGCTTCTTTTCTCTGCCCCTTGACAGCGGGAAGTAGCCAGACAGAGCTGAGGCTCCAAATCCCCTCACCCTCCCATTCTGCCCAGTACCTTATACCCCAATATCCAGTCCCCACTATATATATATAAACAAAGAGTTAGGAATGTTAGAGGTTTGCAATAATTAAGCTGTACCTCAGTTTCCCCTGATATGCATGGGGGAAAAAGGTAAAGCCCCTCCCCCATGTGGCACTTTCCCACAGGTTAAACAAAGGAACCCCATAGAGATAGGAGTAAAGGGAGATAGAGATCATCACCATATCGGGGGGAGATGGAGATCTTTACTACCACTACCTGCATATCAGAGGGAGATGGAGACAGAAACTTTCACTATTTACAAATCCTTTAAAACCTTACAGATCAAAAGAAACATCTGCTCCTGCAGCATTCCAAGAAGGCATAGACTCCCTCAAGCCCCTCCCACTATCTCACTCAGACCCTCAAACCCCCTCCCACTATCATTTCCCACCCAGGAAAGATCTGTATAAGTTCAAGTCCCCTCCTTCCAGAAGTGGGCTGAAGTCTCTCTTCAGATCCCCACCATGCTGGTGTTGGGGCTGAAGTCTGTTCTTCAGATCCCCTCCATTGGGATAGCTTCCCAATTAAATAAATTCTTTGCTTATGGTCAATCAGTCTCCATGTCCCAGTAAGAGCCATATTTTCTCCAACAGGACAGAATAACAGTGAACCCAGAGATGGATGAGAATTGTGTTTAATAGTACAAATGCAAGAATGTGCTTCTCTTGAACTGAAATGGATATCTGTCACTATTGCAGGGTGGTGAGAATTTGGAGAGGCCTAGGAAAAATACAATTGGTGTCACCTATGGACAGTGCTTAACAACAATACTGTAATATCCTTGCATCAGTGCCAAAGATGTACTGTGTTGATATACTGGGGGGTGGTGGGTAATGGAAAACGTATGCCAAATGTGTGCTATGGACCATAGTGGTAATAGTCTGATGATATTATCCCACAATCTGTAACAAATGTTCCTCCATAGTGTGGTGTGCTGATAAAGGGGTGTTAAATGGGAATTCTACACATGTGCATGATTGCTTTATAAGTTCATAACTTCTATAATAAAGTTATATATTTTTAAAAAGGTATTCAACTCAACATTTGGTTTTCTATGGTTGAGAAGCAAAATAAAGAGCTCTGTGAATCAGGGACAGTAACACCCTAGAGAGAATGCAAGTCTTATGCATTCATTTCCAGCTACCCAGTCGATGTTCCAGCAAATGTTCTCTGCAGGGGCTACAAGGTGATGTGGACTGTGTGAAGTTGGAAGGTACAGAGGGGCTAAAGGGGCTCACAGGGTCATGCCTGTAAGGTACCAGTGAGGACAGAGCAATCCCTGCTGGGGCTCGGGAAGGGATGGCACAGTGCCTGAGTCTTGAGGGGAGATCAGGGAGAGGTGGCTTCAGGCCATGGATTGATGGATCTGAAGCCCCTGCTCTCCCCCTCCCAGAACAAGAATCGTGAAATGTGAAGTATGCGAGTGAGTGCACCATACAGCTAAGAAGGCAGTAAAGAATCATGAAGCCAAGACCCAGGCAGAGAAAGAAACCCAGGAATAAGGTCAGCCTGACCCTTGGAGCCCTGTCCCCTAGGCTCACTGGTGAATTCAAGAAGACACAACAAAGTCCAGCAGTTTCCATGTGTGCATGTGCCATGAGGAAGAAGGGTGGAGGGCAGGGTCTGCCACTGAGGTGAGGTCACACCTAATAAAACCCCTGGCTGTTTGGGGGCCTGAAAGCTACATGTGGAGTCATGGCCGGCAGGAAATCCATTGGCTGTTGCAGGGATTACACCCTTGTGAATGATCTCAATTGACTCGATCAAGAGGCTCTAGGACTGCTAGTGTCCCCTATCAGCTATAAGAAATCAACCCCACTCTTTTCTTGAGTAAGGTAATACCTTCCTAGGCTTCAGCTTCACTGAATTTTTAACTCAGTTTCTGGAACTCAGTTAAAAATGACCAGACAATGGACAGGACAAGGCACTGTGATGTGACAAAAACTAAAATACAGTAGAAGCCTGCCTTCTCAGAGGGATCCAGATAGCAAAGTCATCACACAAACTTTAACTCTCTTTGTTCAAGAAATTACAAATCAAGCTTATGAATTCTGTCAGAGAATGAAAAATGAAGTAACTGGAATTAAGAACTCAATGGAGGGTTTTACCATCAGAATTGACCACACTGGAGGCAGAGAGAGAACCCTGGAAAGTTGGTCCTGTGTTTGGTGTCTGATTTGGACCACACATATTCAGAGGTTACTTTAGACATAAAACTATGAGTTGCCAGATTCTTATCTGCTTATTTGTGCACCACCTTTCTCCAAAAAGGACTTGAGAAGAAAGACCTGAGTGGGCAGGAGGTTGTCGGGTGCAAAGAATGTAAGCAGACATTTTTGCTGTAGAGGAAACAGCAGATGCAAAGGCATAAAGGCTTCTGGTGACCCGAGGAAATGAGGCAGATTGGCTGCAGCTCAGTGCTTTTGGGAGGGAGCTTCAGGAGAAGCACTGGGTGGCACCCGGGACCAACTGAGGGGGTGCAACCTGTGCCCTGCTGAGGAACCAGGACTGACCACGCAGTACAAGGAGCATCCTCCATAGACTGTATCAGGGAATGACACACTTAGGGGGTGGCCAGAAAGTTCCCTCTGGCAGCTGTGGAGAGGATGGATCGATGTTTGGAAGAAGTGAGAAGGACAGGAAATTGGACACAAAGCACTTAGGATAGTGGGGCAAGAAAGATGATTAGGTAAGGACACAGCATTGGGAGAGAGAGTAGGGCAGCCACAACACAGCAGATGAAATGGGCTGGATGCTGGAGGAGCTGAATCCATTCCCTGAGGGAAAACAAGTGTCCTTTAGGTAATTTTTGGTGGCAGAGATTAGTTCCTAAAAACAAATACTGCAATGAGACATGTGTTTATCAAGAAGGCCAGACATTAAGCATGAACCAAAAAATTTTTTTTGATAGGAAAAAAGCAATTGCTTGGTGAGCAGAGAAAAGGGGCAAAGTGAGTTGTCTGATTTTGGTGTTCAACGGCATCATGCAGTAGGGACCTGAGCAGTGAGTAAATGCTAAACCACTCAGTGATGGCCATATGCCCAGAAGATACAAAGAACATGAGTAGATACAAACAGCAATGGAAATAGAAAGTCCAATTGCAAGGAAATTATTTTGAGGATTAACAAGTCAAAATACATTATAAAGTTGTATATTTTTAAAGTTAACCAAACTCCACAAATGCCACATATATTTCCACAGCCTAATGAATTACCCAAGCATACTCTGCAAAGATGTCTTTGTATGTTTATAACTCCTACCAGCTCACCTCTGACATTATGCAATGTTTGTTCTGTATATTTACCATCCAGTAAATCTGAAACACATGGCTCTATTGATAGCTAAAAAGATTCTCTAAAGGGTTTTGAAGACTTTATGCTACTACAACCATTTCACACCAATCACTCAAGATTGTGGAGAGCCAGGACAGCAAGGGGAAGATAAATCCCAGTTAGGTAACTTGGTCACAGAGAAAGCAAGGTGAATTAGCTTGGTGGAGCACAGAAAGAGCATGCCTTCCCAAAATGGCAGAGGCAGGGAATTGGACTTAGCCCAGTGGTTAGAGCACCTGTCTACCACATGGGCAGTCCACAGTTCAAACCCTGGGCCTCCTTGAGCCCTGTGCAGCAGGCCCATGCACAGTGCTGATGTGTGCAAGGAGTGCTGAGCCACGTAGGGGTGTCCCCCGCATAGGGGAGCCCCATGCACAAGGAGTGCAACCCTTAAGGAGAGCTGCCCAGTGTGAAAGAAAGTGCAGCCTGCCCAGGAATAGCACTACACACACGGAGAGCTGACACAACAAGATGACACAACAAAAAGAAACACAGATCCCATGCCACTGACAACAAAGAAGTGGACAAAGAAGAACATGCAGCAAATAGACAAACAAAACAGACAACTGGGGTGGGAGAAGGGGAGAGAAATAAATAAATCTTAAAAAAAAAAAGAAACCAAAATGGCAGAGGCAGCGGAGCAGCAGAAACTCATGGTACCTGAACATCCTTCCTCAAAACAAATTAGAGATGAGAATCCTGGTAACAGTTAGGATGGAAAGAACAGTATAGATTATGGAATCAAGGGAGAAAGAAAGACAATATTTTAGTGTAAATATGGCAAATATATGGCATTGCTTTTCCTCAAAAATGACAGTTATCTACTCTACCACACATTCTTTCATAGAGCACTATTTGAAGCAGTGAACTCAGGAGTATCTTACATTTGCGTGTCCATCTTTCTCTGGTCATACAGTTCCTGGAGCTCTTCTCATTCTCAGCTCTTTTCATTCTCAGCACTTTGTTCTACTCATCCAATGCATCTTTCTCAGACTGCAATGAATCACAGTCATCTTCCAGTTCTTTTATAGATTCTGTAAAGGATAGAACATTTGTGCACTGTGTGTGTGGAAATGGACTTGTGAACTTGGTTGGGGGCCTGAGGAGAGGAGCCTGAATCCAGAAAATCAGAATCTATTCTTTACCTTCCAATGTCAGAGCATTTCTACTAAGAGAGAATTTCTTCTCAAAAACCAACATAGCTTCCAGGGCAAAATTATTGGGCATTGGATACTCAGTTCACATTGTAATGTTGATAATTCAGGATTTGCCTAAAAATTGAAAAAGAGCTATATGGCACCCAATGTACAAAAAAAGTCAAAACCCAAATCATGGAAAATTAGAAACAAAACTTTTACCAAGGCTTGATCCTTGCTATTCTGACCTCCCTCAAAGTCCGATGGAACTTGTATGCTTCGAATTACATCAATCAGGATTTTGTTCATTCCACTGAGTGTTTTATTGTTATCCTACACAAAGCATATTGAGGTCAGTAATGATTACTCATTAGTTTTACTTCTATTTTTAAAATGTAATCCAAGATAGAGGTGACATTTTTACCTTAAATTTATTTGCTTTATCTGAGAGTTTTATTTCATTTGTTGACTTCTTCAAAGTAATTATTTACTTCAGTGATCTACACAAAAATGTGATAAGGGATTTAGAGTTAAAAATATAAATTAAAGTGGTATTCAAACCTAGCCCCAAGTGGGTAAGCCCCAACAAAACTAAAGAGCATATACACATATGACACTGGCTTCAGATTTAGGCTGTTTATAGAAAATTGTGATCTAGGACACTCTAATGAAAGAAATTATCCAATAATAATGGAATCAGAAGATGCATGGAAAGAATTCGAGATGAAACCTGGAAAAATAAAAAACTCTTTATATCTTCTCTTTATATTCAGATACTTTTTAATGAGTATTTTGTTTTCCACCATGCAGTACTTCAAAGTCTCAGATATTCTGTCTTCTTGACAGAGACCTGCCCATAAGAAAATTAGGAGAAATGAAATAAAATGGAACTACCCTAATTATTAGGAGCAAAGGCACAGGATCTGGTATCTAGGACAGGACTTAGGATTTCAGACTTCCCTGACTGGCACTGAATTCTCTCATCTGACCCTAATATATAATGTATTGAGGCCATGGATTTCAAGAAACACTATTTCTTGAAGAAACATCAACCATCAAGAAATACATACGATGCATATATGGAACTCATTATCCCCATTTTGCATCATGCTTATTTCTACTCATTCTCTCTGGAATTAATGGCTCCTTCACCTTAACCTTCACAACATCTGGCTTAAATGCCTATTAGAGACTTAATTTGCCCAGCAATATTTGGAGTCTTCTCTGAGCCTTACATTTCTTGATACACACCTACAGGGTCTCATGTTTACATTGTCTGTAAAGCCAGGTTGTGCCAGAAATCACTGACCCCAAACCTCAGATGATCATCAGTGCTCCATAGGAATTTCCATACTAAATCAAACTCCTCTTCTCCCAAATCCCACAGTCTGTTGCTCCTCTCAGTCTCCTTTCTCTGTTGATGGTATTGCGATCTCCTTCATTCAGGCCAGAAAGCCATTAATTCTAAATTTTTCCAAGTTATCAAGACATCAGGCATCAGAAATCACTGAGTCTTCTTCTAACAGAATTAGAACCCACATCAAGTACCAATATAGAGAAAACACTGTATAGACAACATAAGATTAAATCTTACCTGGATAAAGTCTATGTTGTACCTAAAAGAAAGTAAACAAAATTAAATTTAATGTCAAAACATTTTATTGATAGAAATCTTCTAAATCCTGATAAGACTTCAAAATCATAGCCAAGAGAAATTTTAATATTGGATTGCTTAGAATAATGAATCCTCTCTTACTCAGGGTTCTCTAAGGAAACAACTGACAGGAGTTATCTGTGAAAAAATAGAAAAGCTTTTTTAAAAACAACTTCTCATTTAAGTGATAAGTAATACTCAAAATCAGGTTCTTGGGAAACCGACTTTGGCCCAGTGGTTAGGGCGTCCGTCTACCATATGGGAGGTCCGCGGTTCAAACCCCGGGCCTCCTTGACCCGTGTGGAGCTGGCCATGCGCAGTGCTGATGCGCAAGGAGTGCCGTGCCACGCAAGGGTGTCCCCCGCGTAGGGGAGCCCCACGCGCAAGGAGTGCGCCGGTGAGGAGAGCCGCCCAGCGTGAAAGGAAAGAGCAGCCTGCCCAGGAATGGCGCCGCCCACACTTCCCGTGCCGCTGACAACAGAAGCGGACAAAGAAACAAGACGCAGCAAATAGACACCAAGAACAGACAACCAGGGGAGGGGGGGAAATTAAACAAATAAATAAATCTTTAAAAAAAAATCAGGTTCTGGTACAAGCACTAAGGCAAATACCTTATTTTGGAATTAAAGTCTGTCTACACCTTTAAAAAAATATTTATTTATTTATTTAATTCCCCCTCCCCCCCCGTTGTCTGTTCTCTGTGTCTATTTGCTGCATCTTGTTTCTTTGTCCGCTTCTGTAGTCATCAGCGGCACGGGAAGAGTGGGTGGCACCATTCCTGCACAGGCTGCACTTTCTTTCACGCTGGGCAGCTCTCCTTATGGGGTGCACTCCTTGCGTGTGGGGCTCCCCTATGCGGGGGACACCCCTGTGTGGCACGGCACTCCTTGCGCACATCAGCACTGCACATGGGCCAGCTCCACACAGGTCAAGGAGGCCCGGGGTTTGAACTGTGGACCTCCCATGTGGTAGATCGATGCCCTAACCACTGGGCCAAGTCTGTTTCCCTACACCTTTCTGAAACATGGACAAATCTATTTGTTTTTAATAACAGGAAAGGCAGACATTTTTAGAATAAATATGATACGGTATCATTAGCCTCAAATCACTTATTTGTCAACTCCTAAATGGAAACACAAGTTTCAGAATCAGGAAATGTTTTAAAAGTCCATGAGCAAAAAGTAGAGGCAAAATCTTTGGACTGAGAAACACCTCTTTCAATTACCAGAAAGCATCTTAGAGAACTTACTAAGAGTTGGATATTTGTTTGAATTAACAATTTCAATAAGCCAGATCATATGATTGTTCCAGACAAATTCAGAAATGGTCAAATCAGGAGAAGAGTGGGGACTGCTGGACAAAATGCACAAGTAACAACAGAAATGCCAGCTGATGCCTGCTGTAGAGGGCAGAATGTTCTTTCAAAAGCCCCATCATTTCCAAACAACATCACTGAAATTACAGTATAATAAAATCTAGGCAGGAACCCATTGAAACACCAGGTGAAGTAGCAGCTCTTTTCCACCTAGAACATATTTCCCCTTTCAAATATTATAAGTGATAATTAGCTGCTAAGACCAGCCTGAAAAACTTGTGAAATAATGGAATCGTATTGTAGCATGGAAACACTAGAATGTTAGTGAAAAATGCATCCAGAAAGGTCCAACTTGGAAAATCATGAAATTATTCATCTGAAGGAAATACCCAAGGGAAGCAAGGGGGAAATTTGAGGATGTACAAAACACACATGTAAAGAAGATACTTTTTGACCTAGAGTCAGAAATCACTTTAGTACCTAAGAGTGAACTATGAATATCAATTAAATTGCCTTAGGGCTGATCTCAGATGAAGCAGGACTTCAGGTTTCATCCTGTTGTATTCGTAAAATAATGCTCCAAATGTTTTGGTATGTAAAATGAATTCTTTTTCTATGGATCAAAAAACAGATCCTTTTATATGACTAGAGTGATACAGTTATGAATACCTCTCTCAGGATTTATAAGAACTCTCAAAACTGCAATTAAAACAAAGAAAAAAGTAAATTTCATACTGAATAAAAAGATACAAATTTTTTAAAGGCATTCCATTATATAATATGAAATTTCTTTCTAGGATGGTTATGAGAATTCAGAGTTCTATTAACTGTAAATTAAAGTGCCTCCCTACTACTTAATATTTCACTTTAAATAGAAAGTTTTTTTAATTGAAATGTTCACTTTGAGATTATACAGTTGCCTTGTTCACTGAGTTGTTTACCTCAAAATTTAAACTATATAACCAGGCTAGCTTCAAATTCAAGCATTAGTTTGTATTCATATTAGTAATCTAAAATGAAACAAAAGTCCTGTGACTAAAAAAGTCTAGGTTTTTCATGACTCACAGGATACCTACAAGTTAATATACTCACATGTAGAATATTCACCCATAAGAATATTGCAATGAAAATAATTCCCAAGACTGCAATGTTGACAGGCTTCCATGGAACTCCATAAAACCAGGTCCAGATAGAAAATTGCCTGGTAGGATGTCAACTAGCTGAAATAGCAAAGCAATACTTGACATAATGAGAACCTCAAAGATTGTACAATGAAAGAGGCACAGAAAACATTCATTAGAATTGCAATCAGCATCTAAGTGATAACCATATCCCTCAAAAACCTCCAGTGGATTCCACTGTTTCAGGGAAGATGGGAAATTGGTTGCTTCATGTTTTCTGCTCGGCTGGTTTTCTTGTTGGAAATTGTGAATTTGGCACCATTAAGTAGAACACTCTCTTTCCATGCCTTTTACAAGTGAATGCATTAACAGATTGTGTTATATCCATAAATGGAATAAAACTCAGCAATAAAAGTAACAAACTATCAGTACACACAACATCATGGATAGACTTAAAAATGATTGTGCGTATAAGAGCCCAGACAAACAAAACAGTATCTACTCCACATTCCATTTATATGAAATTCTACAAAATGAATTTTAATCTGTAATGGCAGATTGCAGATTGAAGGTGGTCCAGGACCTGGCAGGGAAGGTGTGGTGGATGGCAGGATGGACTATTAAGGGTCTGAAGGAAAAACTGGGGGATGTTTGGTAAGGTTACTATTTTGGTTGTAGAAATGTTTTTATGGATTTAGTAACATAAAACCAAACAAATCACAGAGGTGCCTTTTAATATGCATCACTTGTACATCAATAAAATAATAGAAAAACAATTATAAAAATGTAAGAGTTTTTCATTTCTTAACAAAAAAATTCAAAGGTTTTCAAAAAATTGAATTAGACTTATTAAATTGGAAATATAAAAAGAAATCAAGAATGTACATTAGTCAAGAAGTCTAATTTTTCATTGATAAATTCATAAACTGCTTGAAGTAAATTTATTGGGAAAGCTCTAAAAATATACATGATCTGTTTAAAGGAATGGGCAAAAATGGGCAATTAAAATTGTGTACAGGGAAGTGGATGTGGCTCAAGTGATCGGGCTCCCATCTACCACATGGGAGGCCCTGGGTTCGTTTCCTGGGGCCTCTTTGTGAAGGCAGGCTCACCCATACCTGCAGAGAGCTGATGGCCTGTGCCCACAGAGAGCTGACGGCCCACATGATGGCCCATACCCATGGAGAGCTGGCTCAGCAAGATGATGCAACAAAGGGAGGCAAGCAGATGCAGAATAATGCACAGTGAATGGACACAGAAAGCAGACAGCAAGCATGAAGCAAGAAGGGATAAATACATTTTAAAAATAAATCTTTAAAAAAATTCGTACAACAGAAAAATGAGAAAATTTTTAGTGGTGAGGAAATGCATATATAAATATGTTGCATCATTGTGATATGATATACCAATTATATCAATAAATGTACAGATACAGCTGATAAACACCTGATAAATATATTAATATAAGTAAATGATGTGGGCTATGGGTGGGAGGCTCTTTGTCTCTTCAGAGATAATCTAAACTATCTGTGACTTATGGGTGTGGGATGATAAAAGGTTGCAATCCTGCCCTTGGTGACCATGGCAAAGACCCAGTCCCAGGAAACAGTTTAACAATGCAAGGTCTATAAACTTTAAGTATTCAGGGGAAATGCAAACCAAATATGCTAAAAGCTTATCTAGAATGCCTGAAGTCCACGACAAAAGCTTACCTAAGATGTGGAAGATATATATACTAATTCAAGCCTATTGATTACTGAAACAAAGGACCATTTAACTTTTCCTCTCTGTATAAAAGAAACTCAAAAGTCTTGTTTGGGGCTCGGGTTTGCAACAGGAAACTCCCGAGTCCAGCCAGCTGTCAATAAACCATTTTTCCTTCTCAAAATCATTCCTGAGTCCTGGCCGCTCTATATGCAAATAATTGAACTTCTCTCAAATTCTACAACATAAGTAGGATGATTACTGTTATAATTGTTATTCCAATGAAAATTAAATGCAGACTGTTGTTAGGCCAACATTTCTTTAAAAGCTGATGTTTTGTTTCAGAATTCAGCTACATTCTGAACACAAGACACAAAATGTCTGAATTTTTAAGTAGATAGCATATCTGAAAAACAGTGAATTATTGTATAGTAGATTATGGTACACTATAAAATTTGAAGTTAGGAGAATCAAAGCTGGTTAGAAACCCAATTCCAAATAACCAAAGAATTTGCCTTCCTGTTTCACTGTAATAGTGTTGTAGAATTTGAGAGAGGTTCAGTTATTTGTGTATAGAGAGGCCAGAACTCAGGAATGATTTTGAGAAGGAAAAATGGTTTATTGACAGCCAGCCAGACTCAGGAGCTTCCCGTTGCAAGCCTGAGCCCCAAACAAGACTTTCGAGTTTCTTTTATACAGAGAGTAAAGGTTAAATGGTCCTTTCGTTTCAGTTCTCAATAGGTTTGAATTAGCATATATATCTTCCACATCTTAGGTAAGCTATTGTCATGGACTTCAGGCATTCTAGATAAGCTTTTAGCATATTTGGTTTGCATTTCCCCTGAGCACTTAAAGTTTATAGACCTTGCATTGTTAAACTGTTTCCTGGGACTGGAGTCGTTGCCATGGTCACCAAGGGCAGGACTGCAGCCTCTTACTGTCTCACACCTACAAGTCACAGACTGCTTAGGTTATCTCTGAAGAGACAAAGAGCCTCCCACCCATAGCCCACCTCAATATAAGACTGCACTTACAAGATACTCTTAAGCCAATAAAGCAACTATGAACATAGATAAAATAATAGGAAATTTCTGGAATGTGTAGGTACCACAACAAATGGCAAACATATTGATTTTTCAAAAAGGGAATAGTATAAGAATCTTAGGAGAAAACACATCTATGGTGTAATTCACACTCACACACCAAGTCTGTTTCATGCAAATTAAAACCTCTGCTGAAAATGAATAGAAACTGTGAAAGCACATCATAGTGTTTGTAACTAGCAGTGCTAATAGATGGGTATAAGAGTGGTTAAAGGGGAAAGTTTAAGAACATGTATATTACTAGAGGGAAAACTTAAAAATGTAACATGGGACTATGTAACAGTGAAACCTCATGTGAAATATGAACATGGGTAATATTGCATATATAAGACTTTTTACAAAATACACATAGAAATAAACAAGAGACAGAAACAATAATAGCTGTGTACAGCAGGGGAACAACAGAAAGATTGAAAGGTAAGATTTTTGTTCTGCTGTTTTTATTATTATTACTGGAATAATGGAAATGCTCTAATAATTGAAGGATTGAAATGATGAATGCACAACTACATGACTACCAAATACCACTGACTGTACACTTTGGATGGATTGTACTCTTTATAAATATGTATCAATAAAATTGATTTGTGTTAAACATTGCAAAAAAACCTTCCTCATGAGAGAAAAAAAAAACCCTCTGAAATCTATGACTTTCATCTGGGGTCCTCTCAGCTGGGATGTGTAAAGTGTGCTATCTGAGTTGTCACTGTCACAGATGTTCCTGTGGCAACTGACAGCTCTCTGGGCTCCAGAATCAGCCTCCCCAAAAGGGGCCTCTGAAGCTGTGCTTCTGGGAATGCCTCAGCCTCCAATAAGAAAATACTATACAGTGAAAGCATAAACACAGAAAGAAGAACCATTTTAAAAGCTAAGGAAGGTGATTTTGATTTATTAAAGTGTGTGGTAACATAAGAGGGGCCACAGGAAAATGTTAATGAATCTGGAAAGAGGGGAAAAAATCAGAGCAATATGAAGACAGAAGAGATATACATCTTTTTTTCATCTTTGCCAATGAGACCATGGGTCATAATCAACTTCACATTTATGAACAGGGTGGCATCACAATTCTTAAGATCTCACACATAATCTCATAGAACTTGAGGCCAACAGTGATGGTTATTATCTTTGTGGCCAGCCACCATGGGATGCTTGGGTTTACCTCTATAGACCATCCTTGCCAAGGAATTATTCATTTAAATTGAAAAATCAAGTAAAACATTGTTTCAAAAGGACAAATTCTGCATAAATGATTCTCAGGATACCTGTAAATAAGTGTATTTGCCCTGTAAGGAATACCCCAGAGGCAGGACATTGGACAAGTACCTTCCCTTACAGAGTCTGTGACCTTTTCCAGGAGGGAAGCTGGGTAATCAAGTTCCCTGCAGTACAGCAACAAAATCAAATGCCTCCTGGCAACACACACACTAAGGAAAGTTTTGCACACAGCTGAAGATGCCTTCTGGATGGTCCTGAAGGCCATGCTTCCCCAAGTGGTTAGGATGGCTGTCAGGATATGTGCAGGTGAACATGGTTGTTAGCAAGACTGGAGGTGGGAAACGCACGAGATGCTCGAGGATGAGGGAGAGAGCATCTGCTCTATGAAAAGTGCACCCTATGGGCAAGGAAGTCTCTGTCTTCATCGATTTGGTTGACTGCAGAAACAGAGTAAGTTCTTTGAGTGGGGTGGCTTGGGCCATTCTGCCCAACTGCACTGCTGTCCCTGACCAGTGGGACTATCCAGATGCCTCTCTTGGAGTCTGGGGCATGAAGATCCAAAGGGCCCTGCTTCTCCCTATGGGGGCTTCTCCTGTGTCCCTATTTGCTTGACAGTTTTGTTTTGGTTGGGGAGGGTGGAGGATGCTGGCTTTTAGTAAGAGTGAAGACTTGCAGAGCTGGGACTGGGTATCTCTATGTTTGGGCAATACTGAGGACTTTCTGCTTTGGGTAAATCAACAGTCTGTCCATGATGCTTTTGACAAAGGGAAGGACAGTAACTCATCTGCCTCCTGGCCAGGAGTCATCTGAGCAGGCTGCCAATGTGCTTTGCAAGCTCCCATCAAGCCAACCACACATGGAGCCCCTAGGTGCATCTCTAGGAGAGTTGGTTTCCAAACTAGATGTTCTAGAAGCCAGTAAATAAACCAGAAAGTAGAGTTCACAAGGTCCCTGGACCTTTTAACAGAGTTGAAGTAACAGCACTTATTAGACACCCTGGGGCCACAGCTGCCAGGCTTTCAGAGCCTTGAACAACCCACTCATGGAAACATGAAGCACACACGGGGCCAACTCTAAGCTGGCAGAGCCTGATGCCCAACTGGCACAGAGCTCACAGCAGCAAACCCGGCTCCATGACTCCTACCAGGCTAGACTTCCTTGCTTCCTGATGCCATCAAGTGACCTTACCTATGTGTGGAACCTGAGGGTTTAGCACCCAGCACTCAGCCTGATAGCAGTGGCCATGATGTCGGCCCTTTCAAACCCTTCACAGCCCATGGCAAGGAAGAAGGCGTGGGGGAGCAGTGTTCACTCACACTCGTGTTTGGCTGACCCAGCACTGACCAGGGCTGAAGAGGAGCAGCCAGAGGAGCAGCCTATGTGGGCCCACGGTGCCCTCGGAGGAGGGGGAAGGGGTGAGGAAGGGGGAGGGGAGTAGGGAAGGGAGGGCAAAGGGTTGGGGAAGACTGCCATTTAGGAAGGGGGCGACGAGGTGGCTGGGAGGGGCTGGGGAGGTTTGGGGTGAGATACAGAGAGCAGAGGTGGAGGGCTCCCAGTGCTGGTGACCAGGTCAGCAGGCTGGTGCAGCAGCAGCAGGGGAGCGGGCCTTGCAGGGGCAGGCACACGGGTCCAGCGCCCTCGCAGCCCGCTCCCGTTTGGGGCTGCCTTGGTGACGCCGCATCTTATAAGGCCCCCCTCGCCCAATCAGCAGCTCCCCTCCAGGTTCATCACAGAGACCCTGTGCGCCCCCCAGGTTCTTAGAGCGCCCCTCCCCCATCTCCTCCCATACCGTCCTGATGGCAGTTACCCTCTGGAACCTTAATGGCCCTTCTGGTTTCTTGTCCCTGACCCCAGCCCTCTAGAGCTCATGAAAATTCTCGTATGCAGAATATTTAAAGAAAAGGCTCAATAGTTCAATAGAAAGATAGACAAAATAATTGGGGAAACACAAATGCTCAAGTTCATAAAAAGCCATTCAACCTCCTGAGTGATGGTGGAATCAGGAATTAAAGCCATGTGACATATCTTCACATGCCCAACTGGCTAAAATTGACAATACCAAGTTTTGGTTAAGATGGGACCAATGGGGAGACCCCTGCACTCCGGGTAAGAGTATAAATGGGTGAGACTACATTAAAACAGCTTGTCATCATGTAAACTTGAACTCAGGATGTTCAGTACTCAGGTGTATTAACTCCTTCAGAAATGGGTGCTTATGAGCTTGGAAGACATGGGTCAGAATGTTTATTGCAAACTTGTAGGCAGTGATCAAAAACAGAAAAGGCAAATGTCCACCAACAGAAGACTCAATACACAAAGTGTGGTGTATTTGTACAACAGAAGAGTATATGAGAGAAAATAAAATACAGCAACTGGCAACAACTCAGAAAGAACTAAAGCTAAGTTCCAAAATAAGCAAAACTACATTGCACAGTGCTGTATAGTTTAATTATTTTAAGTCAATATAGTGACTATTGATATGAGGAGGGAGAGGGATTATTAGACCCAAGGGTCACTGGATGTGGGGGTGGGAGTTCTCCTTGGGAAGTCCCTGTTTCTTGACGTGGGATTTGGTTGTCATTGCCTCCCAATAATTAATTAAACTGGACATTTGTTTTATTGCTTTTCATAAAGGAGGAAAAAGACTAAGCAGTGCTACAATAAATGATTTATCTTCAATAAGAAAGATAAAACATGAGAGCTTATGTTTAAGAAAACTGTACTATATGCTTATTGAAAATGGTTTGATGTATGGTTTGGAAGGACTATTTAATTGTGAAAAAGGAACTTTCAAGTTTCCCTTTTATATGGTGTACAGTGTTGAATTGAGTGTTCCATTAGGATTTTCCTCTTTTTTTATTCTTCTAAGTACTATTTGGCCAAGAGTTATTTTTTTTCTTTGAGCATAGCCAGCTGAGACTCATGGATTTCTATGAAAATGAAAAGATAAAGCATTTAGGAGGGAGCTGATGTGTTTCAAGCAGTTGAGTACCTGCCTCCCATTTGTTCCCTGTGCCTCCTAAAGAAGATGAACAATGAACAGACACTGAGTGAAAATAAATGAGCAGGGAGTGAATGTGGCTCAAGCAGTTGAGTGCCCCCCTCCCACATGGGAGGTCCCAGGTTCAGTTCCTGGTGCCTCCTAAAGATAAAACAGACAATGAGCAGACAAAAAGCAAAAAACTAAACAAAACAAGCAAACCATAAGGGAGCTATCTGGGGTGCGGGGCCAAGGAAAGCATACCAGAAATTGAAAATCTTAGAAAACCCCAAACAGTATCACTATAAAAGTTAAGTCCAACCATTGCCCCAACAATTCTCAAGATCAAGTCTCCCATACGTTACAAGAATTAAACCGAAAACATTGATTTCTAGTTGTATCTTTACATTTGGAGTTGATAAATTTCTAGAGTAATTACACAGAAGTTGTTTTGGAAAGGGACTGATATGAGAATCTGATAGTAACTATGAACCTATTTACAGAAAAATTCAGGGATATAAAGGCATCCATTTTATAAATTTTAGTACTGTTTCTGAAGGTTCTAAAACTCCTCCCATAGACTACCATTTCAGAAATGCTGTTCTAGAGGGGCTGTCAAAGGTCTTACTTTATGTGTGCATTGAGTAATCTTCCCTTTCCAATGAAGGTCTCTAATACTGAAAGGTAACTATGCCTCCAGTCTGTCTACCCCTTATATTTTTAAAGACTAAAATAAAAATTAAAACACATTTCTGTGTGATTTTATTTATATGCATATCAACTATGTGTCCACAGAGGTATTGTGCTATGCAATATTTTAAGAGTGCTGGGCCATCCTCAACTGACACTAAGGGAATCTGGGGGAATGAAAATTGGTTTATGTGTTTCTGATACATCATTAATAAAATTAGCATGGCACATTGTAGCATAGAAAAGTGAAGAATGTCAACTAAAGTCCTTTGTAAATATTTATGTGCTGTACTTTGAGGTACACACATGGTAAGAATGGAACAAATTAATTCAGGCACATCTTCCCTCCTAAGATGATTTGAAACAAAGGACCAAATGTATACTCAGTGGATTTCTTCTTTACATCCCTGGCACTAGTACCCATTGCTAATATAAAGGTTAATTTCTCATTTAGAAGGGACAAAAGAGAGCGGTATATTACCTCTCAGGTAAAGTAAACCCCTGTACCTTGCTGAGTTGAAAGTGTCAGACTTCGCATTCTGCACAATTTGTTGTGGACACTGGGTCTCCTTAAGGCTTCCTCCCACCAGCCACAGTTTGCTGACCTCTGGCCTGGATTTTGACTTGTCCCCTTCTCATTTTTAATCTGCTAAGAAAATGTTTCTGAACACACAATGTTGTGCTACTATTGCTATCATCAGTTTTCAAAACTTTACAATGAACCAAAACAGAAATTTGGTACAAATTAAGCATTAACTCCCCCATTCCTTACTCCCAACCCAGCCCCTGGTAACTTACATTCTAGATGCTAACTCTTGAGTTTAATTATTCTAATTAGTTCTTAACAATGAGATCATAGAATATTTGTCTTTTTCTGTCTGGCTTATTTCACACAACATAATATCTTCAAGTTCATCCATGTCATATGAATGAGAAAATCATTCCTCTTTAATGCTGAACAATATCCTATTGTATGTCTATAGCACATTTTATTTATGCATTCATCAGTTGATGAGCACATGGGTTGTTCCCATCTTGTGGCTATTGTGGATAATGTTGCTATGAACATCAGTGTTCAAATACCTGTTCAAGTCCTTGCTTTGAATTATTTTGGGTATATAACTTGTAGTGGGATTGCCAGGTTATATGGCAATTCTATACTTAGCTTCCTGAGGAACAGCCAAACTGGCTTCCACACTGGCTGCAGCATTTTACATTCCCACCAACAGTGAGTGAGTTTTCCTCTTTCTCCACATGCTCTTCAACACTGATTTTTTAATAGTGGCCATTCTATTAATAGTAAGTATGAAAGACCTCATTGTGATTTTGATTTGCATTTCCCTAATCTTTTCATGTGCTTTTTAGCCATTTGTATATCCTCTTTGGAGAAGTGTCTATTCAAGACTTTGGCACATTTTTAAATTAGTTTGTCTCTTTGTTGTTGAATTTAGGAGATTTTATATATTCTGGATGGTAAGTTCTAATCAGATATATGGTTTCTAAATATTACCTCTACCTGATATTTACTGTTTTCTTTGTTTCAATGTTGATGGAATCCTTCTCCTGTCTCTGTCATCCTCCAGAGAACTAATCCAGTGGTATTTGGCCTTTTATTTGTTGACTCTGAGGGGGAGACTTTTCCAGGAGAAGTCTTATGTGGGCATGTAGATATCAACTCTTAAATAAGTTTTTAAATTACAAAAACTTTGAACTTGTTGTCTGTCTGACTAAAGGTTAGTATTATTGACATTGTCAATGAACCAACGTTTGGTTACCTTGATTCTATTTCTTGTTATTGTTGTTCTCTATTTTATTTATCTCTCTGCTCTATTTGTTTTTGTTCCTTCTGCTTACTTTGAGTTTATTTTGCTTTTTATTTAGTTCTTTCAGGTGTGAGGTTAGGGCTTTGATTTGAAATCTTCCTTATTGTTTTAAATTTATTTATTGAATTTTAGAACACAAAGTGTTGCCACAACACCAGGGAGCCAAAGAATGCCTACAACTGAAAGCAGGAGAATTGTATCCATCACCCATGTGGAATCTAAGCCCCCTCTTGATATAGATGTGGAGTGGACACAACCATTCCAGGGTCCACAGGATGGAGGAATAGAGTATGGATTAGAGTGGACTGACTGATATTCTATTCTTAAACTATTGTGATTAGTAATCAAAGAAAATGTAGCATTGATGTGGAGAAAGGGGCCATGGTAGCTGCTAAGAGTAGGGAGTGGGAAGAAGAGATGTGATTTGGGAGCATTTTTGGGACTTGGAGTTGTCCTGGGTGGTACTGTAGGGACAGTTACCAGACACTGTATGTCCTCCCATGGCCCACTGGGTAGACTGGGGGAGAGTGTAAACTATAATGTGGACCATTGACCATGTGGTGCAGTGGTGCTTGGAGATGTATTCACCAGGTCCAATGAATGTCCCATGATGATGGAGGAGGTTGTTGTTATGGGAGGAGTAGGGAGGGGGGGTATATGGGGACCTCATATTTTTTGAATGTAACATTAAAAAATAAATAAAGACAAAAATATTGCATTACAAAATGTAAGAGGTTCCCTTTTACCATCCCCCACCACCCCACCCCTAGCCCCCAGCCACTACTTCTCCCATATCAACAACCTCTTTCATCATTGCAGCACATTCATTGCATTTGGTGAATATATTTTGGAGCACTGCTGCACCACATGGATTATAGTTTACATTGTAGTTTATACTCTCCCCCAGTACATTCAGTAGATTATGGCAGGATATATAATGTCCAGCATCTGTGCCTGCGATTTCACTGAGGACAACTGCAAGTCCCAAAAATGCCCCCACATCACATCTCTGCTTTCTTCTCCCTGCCCTCAGCAACTACTATAGCCACTGTCTCCACATCAATGATACACTTTCTTCCATTGCTAGAGTCACAATAGTTATAGTGGAATACCAGTAAGTCCACTCTAATCCATATTTCACTCTTCCACCCTGTGGACTCAGGGATGGTGATGTCCACTTCACCTCTAAATTGAGAAGGGCCTTAGATCCCACGTGGTTGAGAGATGCAATTCTCCTGCTCACAGTAATAGGCACTCTTGGTTCCTTAGCATGGTGTTTGTCCATCTTCAACTCCATGTTAGCTGACCTGCATAAGGCCAATGAACCAGAGAATAGGATTGCAACTATGCTGAGGCTCAGTGCCCAGCTAGCACATGTGCAATTTAGAGATTCAAGTCTCCTGAGTATACACCAAGACCAGCACCAGCCATAGGTTCAGTAAAAGTGCCAGAAGAGGCATGTCTGGAAAGGTCATATCTGAGCCCAACTCCATCACACTCAGGAACACAAATTACAAAGTAGGGCCCACTGACAAGGCACTCTTCTGCAGATCCATCTGCCATGACCATAGAACCTGTGTGTCTCCACAGCCCCCAGGAACACCAGAACCTGAAGTTGTATCTACTTTGGCTGTTCCTGGGATGCTGCTGACATGTGCATGTGACCCCTCTGATGACCTCCCAATGCTTTTTGAAGACTCTTAGCCATATAAACTCATTTGTGTTTGCCATTTCCCCTTTTTATTCAAGGTCTTTTTCTAGTTGTATCACCAGCTGGTGATCGCTAGTAATCCCCCAGCATGCAGGAGACTCATCCTCGGGAGTTATGTCCCATGCTGGGGGAAAGGTGATGCATTTACATGCTGAGTTTGACTTAGAGAGTGGCCACATTTGAGCAACTTGGATGCTCTTAGGAGTTTCCTTTTAGGCAAACCTAGTTGAAATTTCAGGCACACAGGCTCATAAGTATAGTCATCAGTATCAAGGGCTCATCATTGGACCATCCTTCATCACTGGACCATTCTTCATCACTGGTCTTTACCCTTGCACTTGGGAGACTTTTGCTGTCCCATTGGGGAATGTGACAGAGTGCACCTGTCTGGGAACTCAGCACTCCCTCAGTTGTTGTTTGTAACTGTAACTGCTATAAAATACACAATGAATATCCAAACATTTTTATATACCATATGTACATGCCCTGGAGAACTCCCTCCCAACCATGTGTCTCCCATCAGTAACATCCCACAATAATGTTCCTCCCCTGTCATAGTTGAATGACTCTGTGGTCAAAACTTCTTTAAAAAATGAAGCCTAATATATTGCCAAATTTAAATAGTAGGAAAATGAAATAGAATAGTAATGATAGGTTTAAAGAGTAGAAATAGAATACATATTAATTTAGAAAATTAAAATAAAGTAAAAAATAAATTGGGAAATTAAAAAATGAAATATATCATAATACTTTGTTTTTGACATTTTGCCTTTCATCACTGTAATAGGTGTTGCTCTGTATGTACAATGACAAGGCAATTTCTTCTCAGTGTCTACATCCTTTTTACAAATTTTTAATTTTGCCTTCAGAAAAGCTTTAGATCTCAGTAAAGTCACATATACAATATAGGGGACTCCCATATACCCAACATCAAGCCCTTTTCCCACTTCCCCAGCAATGTTATTTTTACATGTTCATACTATATTTGCTGCAGCTGATGTACAGATATTGAAACATAGCTACCAAACATGGTTCCATTTTGGTTTACATTATGATTTATATTTTAGACTATACACTTTTCAAAATTTTATTTACATTATGATTTACATTTTAGACTATACATTCTCATAACTTCTTGGTGAAATTTAACATGTCCTATATCCATCATTGAACCATCTTGTGGAACACTTCTATTGCCCGCCCCCCCCCCAGTTACCCTGTTTCCATCTATTCTATTCCTCTTCCCCCTCTCCTCAGGGCCCACAGTGACAATTGTTCTTCACTGCCTGAAGGAGCAGATTCATAGATACCTGCAACAGTGCTGACAGCTGACACACTAGCCTGTCCTCCTCCATTGGGGGCCACCAATTCTCTCAAGAGAAACCCTTCCCTGTGTTTGAGAACATCAGGTCTCCCAAGGATGGGGGTACACCTTCCCACTCATTGCATGTGACTCCACCCAGTATTTTAACACACTATGACAAGATAAGCACTCACACACCCCCTCAAAGCCTGCCCCTGTGTCAGATCGCCCCCTTAAGCACCTTAAGTAACCCTTTCTTATATTTTCTAAAGAGTTTTCTCAACATTATAGTTTCAAGCACATACCTGACAATCTCCCATGTTCATCTGCTTCCCTTAACTACCCCCCCAATTCCTTGAACCGCCTGACCCACCATCCCAATCCTAGAGCCCTCAAGCCTGCAAAGACCCACCTAAGAGTATGCCTATGCCCCCAGCTTATCCCTTCCCTGTACAATTACTTACCTCTAATTTCTCATACATTTCACCCATGTAGGCATGGAAGGAGGAGACTGCCCATCTGCAGAGAAGACTCATGAGTAGAGCACTCCACACCCTGGAGGCCATTGCCCATCTTCCACTGGAGGCACAAGCTGCCTTGGGAGCTGTTCTGTTTCTGGAATTGGCAACTCCGCTTCCCAAAAACAGGGAAGAGACAGCTGGGCACCAACTTCAGCTACTGAGGAGTAAATTCAGCAGGTTAAACTATAATCCTTAGAACAGCTAAAGTTTGAGCCTGTCCAAGTCAGAAAGAGGCCAGGAGCAACCATCTAACTCTGTACCTGGCACGAGGAGAAGTGGGGTGGACTGAACATCACAGTGCTGATGGGGACTGGCTTCTTTCCATACAGATCAGATTGCAGATCTAGCTTAGGCCTCAGCCCCACCTCTGGTAGGGAGGAAGCTAGGGAGACCTGTGCCAGCCTCTCTGGGAAAATAAAAGCCATGCCACAGAGGCTGGTGATTAGCCTACTTTGGCAGCACAGGCTTACACAGGAGTTATTCTGTGATTGGAATTGGAAGCTCCAACTCCCAAAAATGGTAGGAGGAGATGGTTGGCCACTGATTTCAGCTACTGATTAGTAAATTCAATGCTAAAGTATAACCCTAAGAACATTAAAGTTTGAACCTGTCCATGTCAGAAAGAGGCCAGTAGCCACCATTTGGACTCTACCACCAGCATGAGGGGAAGTAGGGCTGACCAAAAATCACAGTGATGGTTGGAACCAGATTCTTTCACCCAAAATGACCTGCAGCCCTCACCTAGGTTTCAGTCCCACCTCTGGCAGGGAGGGGGCTTGTGGGATCTGCACCACCCTATCCAGGTAACTGCAGGTACCTTTGGCTGGCACAGACTGAATAATTGGAAGTCTACCAGGGCAAATGAGATCATCATGGACCAACAGTGTATAGATTGTTGCCCACACCTGCAGCTCCATCCCCATCCTGGGCAGGGGATGCTTCATTAGTCTCTCTGAGCAATTACAGTCTAGGCCTGCATGACTTGGATTACTTCACACAGCTATGACTCTGTTCCTATCCCTGGCAAAGAAGAAAGTTGGGAGAAGCTTCATTGGTGCCTGGGGCAATGAGGACAGCTTGAGCCTCCACAGCTTAGAGCACTAACTACATCCTTGGTTCCTACTACACAACCAGCATGGGGAGAAAGGGCAGGAAGCCCTAAACTAAAGAGAAAAACTGCATCCAGAACACTCTAGGGAAGCAGACTTGGCCCAGTGGATAGGGTGTCCGTCTACCACATGGGAGGTCTGCAGTTCAAACCTCAGGCCTCCTTGACCTGTGTGTAGCTGGCCCATGTGCAGCACTGATATGTGCAAGGAGTTTTGTGCCATGCAGCAGTGCCCCCACATAGGGGAGCCCCACTCACAAGGAGTGTGTCCCGTAAGGAGAGCTGCCCACGCACAAGAAATTTCAGCCTGCCCAGGAATGGTGCTGCACACACGGAGAACTGACACAACAAGATGACGTAACAAAAAGAAACACAGATTCCCATGCTGTTCACAACAGCAGAAGCAGACAAAAAACATGCAGCAAGTGGACACAGAGAACAGACAACCAGGACAGGGTGGGGTGGGGCCAGCTGTGATGGGGTAGGGGAAGGGGAAAGAAAGAAATAAAACAAATCTTTTTTTTAAAAAAAGAATACTCTACTAAGTCAGATGCCAAGATATGAACAAAAAAAAAAAACCACACCATGAAACAGGAAGATATGGCCCAGTTAAAGGAACAAGATAAGCCTCTAGATGACATAAAGGAGTTGAGACAACTAATCATAGATGTTCAAACAAATCTCCTTAATAAATTCAATGGGATGGCTAAAGAGAGTAAAGATATTAAGAAGACATTGGATGAGCACAGAGAACAATTTGAAAGCATACATAGAAAAATAGCAGATCTTAGGAAAATGAAAGGTGCAATCAATGAAATTAAAAAAACATTGGAATTATATAATAGATTTGAGGAGGCAGAAGAAAGGATTGGTGAGCTTGAAGAAATGGCCTCTGAAAGCAAACATACAAAAAAACAGATGAAGAAAAGAATGGAAAAAATTTGAACAAGGTCTCAGGGAACTAAATGACAGCAAAAGACATGCAAACAGAAATGTCATGTGTGTCCCAGAAGGAGAAGGAAGGGAAAAGGGGCAGAAGGAATATTTGAAAAAATAATGGTAGAAAATTTCCCAAACCTATTGAAGGACACAGATATTCATGTGCAAGAAGCACAACATACTCCCATCCAAAAAACTCTGAAAAGACCAACTCTGATACACATACTAATCAGAATGTCAAATGCCAAAGACAGAGAATTCTAAGAACAGCAAGAGAAAAGCAATGTATAACACATAAGGGAAACCCAATTTGATTAAGTGCTGATTTCTCACCAGAAAACATGGAGGCAAGAAGACAGTGGTGGGATATATTTAAGATACTACAAGAGAAAAACTTCAGCCAAGAATCTTATATCTGGCAAGACTGTCTTTTAAAAATTAGGGTGAGTTTAGAATATTCACAGATAAATAGAAACTGAGAGAAAGTCTAACAAAGAGATCAGATTTTCAGGAAACTCTAAAGAGTGTGCTAGAGGCTGAAAAGAAAAGACAGTAGAGAGTGGTCTAGAAGAGAGTCTAGAAATGAAGATTATATCAATAAAAGTAACTAATTTTTTTTTTAATTGTGAAAATATAATATGACAGATAAGACTCAAATAGTCAGGAATAATCTTAACCAATGATGGAAAGAACTTGTATTCAGAAAACTGCAACTCAATGTTAAAAGAATTCAAGAAAGGCCTAATAATTGGAAGAACATTCAATTCTCATGGATTGGAAGACTGAATATCACTAAGATGTCAATTCTACTCAAATTGATATACAGATTCAATGCAATCCCAATAAAAATTCAACCAGCATTTTTTTAAATTGAAAACATGATTATCAAATTTGTTTGGAAGGGTAAGGGGTCCTGAATAGCCAGAAACATCATAAAAAGGAAAAGCAAACTCTTATTTCTAGACTTCATATTACCTAGCTATAGTGGTAAAAACAGCATGGTACTGGCCTAGAGACAGACACAAAGATCAATGGAACCATATTGATGGTTCAGAAACAGACCCTCACATGTATGCTCAAGTGATTTTTGACTAGACTGTCAAATCCACACAGCTTGGCTAGAACAGTCCATTCAACAAATGTTGCTGAAAGAACTGGATATTCATAGCCAAAAGAAGGAAAGGGGACCCCTCTCTCACACCTTATCCCAAAATTAACTCAAAATGGTTAAAAATACTAAAAATAAAAGAACCATAAAGCTTCTAAAATAAATTGTGGGAAAATAGCTTCAAGACCTGGTGGTAGGTGGTGGATTCTTTTTTTTAAATTTATTTCTCTCCCCTTCCCCCCTGGTTGTCTGTTCCCTGCATCTATTTGCTGCATCTTCTTTGTGTGCTTCTGTTGTCAGTGGTGCAGGAATCTGTGTTTCTGCTGTGTCACCTTGTGTCAGCTTGTTGTGTCAGCTCTCCATGTAGGTGGTGCCATTCTTAGGCAGGCTGCACTTTCATTAGCGCTGGGCAGCTCTCCTTATGGGGCACACTCCTTGTGCATGGGATTCCCGTATGTGGGGGACACCCCTGCATGACACGGCACTTCTTGTGCACATCAGCACTGTGCATGGGCCAGCTCCACACAGGTCAAGGAGGCCCGGGATTTGAACTGTGGACCTCCATGTGGTAGATGGATGCCCTAACCACTGGGACAAGGCTGCTCCCTGGTGTTGGATTCTTAAAGGAGGTATGAGGACCAAGATGAACTAATTTTAATGTATGTAGAAGTTTTAAATAGCTTTACTGTAAAAGTGTGGACATGTATAGAGTGGATGGTAACACATATAACAACTAGTTTATAACTAGAGATGTGGCTGAAAATGGTAGTCTAGGTATTTAAATGCCAATTGACAGAATGCTAAAGAATGATCTAGTAAGTGAATAACACAGTAAACCAAGAGGTGGATGAGATTTGTGGTCGATAGTACAGATGCAAGAGTGCCCTTTGTTAGCTAGAGAAAATGTACATCACTACTGCAGGGTGGTGGGAATGTGGAGAAGCATGGGAAAGATACAACTGGAGTGATCTATGAACTGTGGTTAGCAGTAATAATATAATATTCTTGCATCTATGTCAAAGATGTACTGTTTTGATAATGGGGAAGTATGAAAAATGTGTGCCAAATGTACACTATGGATGTAGTAGCAATCAGATGACAATATGTTATTTGTAACAAATGTTCTACCACTGTGTGCTGTGTTGATAGAGGGATGTTGTTTTTCTATACATGTGCATGATTGTTTTATAAGTTTACAACTTCAGTCATAAAAAATATATTTAAAAATAATAATAGGGTGGGTGGGGGAAAATACCCTAAATATAAGATAAGGACTTTAATTAGTAGTAAGATTTTGGCAATAGACTTTCATAATATGTAACAAACATCTCATGACAATGCAAGGTATTGGTGGAGGGTTTACGTATGGGACCCTGTATGTTATGCATGTTTGCTTTGTAAGTTCACAACTTTTACTGTACACTTTTTGTATATGCATGCTCATATACAAATGATATAAAGATAATAATAGAGTGGGTTGGGGAAAATACTTTGGTTGGTAGTAATATTTTGACAATGCTCTTTATTCTCTATGTAAAAATGTTTAACAAATGTGCAAGGTATTGGTGTTAGGGAGAGGTAAGAGAGTCTTGTATGATGTTATATGCTTGTTTTATAATTCACAACTATTACTAAATATTTATTGTTTATGTATGTTTATGTATGAGTGATATACTTAAATAATTTTTTTAGAAGATAATGGGCAGCTAGGTATATGGCAAGTTCTACTGTAATAAACTTGCATATAAGTCCCTCAATAAATAAATACATAAATAAATAAGCTTTCATATCTGCTCTCTCTAGAACCACCCAGCACAGTTGTTTGAAGTGGAAAAACATGGCCACTAATAGTCTCTAGAAACCAAAATTCCAGCGAAGCCAGATTTTAATCATCATGATTGAATTTTGCTAATAGTGAAAATCTAGAATTGCAATAGGTACATAAAGGAAAACCAATGTCCAGAAATGCACATTAGGAAATTCAGAGAAAAGTTTAATTTTACTTAGGCATTTATTTTCAAGTTCATTCTTTCAGTAAATACTGTATACTTTGCAAATCATCTTGAGAATTACAGACCAAGATTTCTAAATCCTCATTATGGATTAAAAAGTCAACAAAATAATTGAATGAAATAGCCCAACATATGGAAAGAGAAAAAACAATCAGAAGACCCACAGACAACTATCAATAATCAATGATTTGCATTGTATCCTGGGGCAGGACACAATTGTTAAAATATTGTCTGTTTCCTATTTTTCATTGGCATTATAGGAGTAAATGAGAAATACAAATAAAGGTAAAAAAAGAAAACAATGCAAATTTTAAAATTTAAAACTGTTATGATATAAATTCCATTCACTAATATTCTTATGAGTTTAGGTTGTTGGGTTGCCTTACATAAAACTGTCAGCTGTTATTAATCTTATAAGCAAAATCCTCTAAGTGGATTCCTAGGAACCCCCACTAACTTCAAGCTGAATTTACTTTTTTAAAAGGTGTTTCTGGAAACACCCAGGACCTCAATACATGGGAAGCAGATGCTCAAACACTTGAGCTACATTCACTCCCCATATTTGTTACTTTTAAATATAACTTCTGAAGCAAGAAAATCTACCAAATCAAAATATTTCATGTACAGAAATAATTTTCAGGTCACCATATATTCCCATATTTTATTTTATTTTATTTTTTAAAGATTTATTTATTTATTTACTTTCCCCCCCTCCCCTGGTTGTCTGTTCTTGGTGTCTATTTGTTGTGTCTTGTTTGTTTGTCCACTTCTGTTGTCATCAGCGGCACGGGAAGTGTGGGCGGCGCCATTCCTGGGCAGGCTGCTCTTTCTTTTCACGCTGGGCGGCTTTCCTCACGGGCGCACTCCTTGCGCGTGGGGCTCCCCTACGTGGGGGACACCCCTGCGTGGCAGGGCACTCCTTGTGCGCATCAGCACTGCGCATGGCCAGCTCCACACGGGTCAAGGAGGCCCGGGGTTTGAACCATGGACCTCCCATATGGTAGACGGACGCCCTAACCACTGGGCCAAAGTCCGTTTCCTATTCCCATATTTTAAATCAACATCTTATAGTCTTAGAACCATATTCCAAAATCATTTTCCATAAATCTTTTAACTACATCCAAGATCTAGGGTTTATTAGAGAAAAAACATTGTCAATACTTTGTTTCTAGAGAAACTTAAAGGACATTTTAAAAATGTAGAATAAAAGGGACTTAAAGGTTATTTTTGTTGAGTGAATTTTTTTGCTTTGTTGTAGGGTGCACTTATATTTTACTTTTCCCAGTAAAGCAAACTTTAGAAATAACATAAATTAAAAGACATTTTAAAGCCTTAAAATATTAGCTTATTTAATCAATGAGTTTCCCTACATGTTTTACTTCCAAATAGGTCTTAGGAAATGCAAGTATTAATCAATAAAATGAAAACAGGAAGAGAAGAGTGAAAGTACCTTACACAATATAGGAAAAGAGAATACCTGAGAAGTATTTAAGATGAATTAATTCATTTACAGAAGCTGAAACATAGAAATATAGACTAGATCTCCTATTCTTTCAATCCCCAAAGGCAATATATCCACACACACCAATTCAAGTAAACCTCATACATCAAATCTCTAATCTCTGTGAAAGATACAACAGGAGATTATTTAGATTTTTAAAATCCACAAAAAATAATTTCTAAAGACTACTTGATTTATTAAAAAACTGACAGAAAAAGGAAGGAAGTATAGTCTCTGAACTGGTAAGGCCATAATTATCCATTTAATTACCAATGATTAGCAGTAATTCATGGTTTAGTTTCAATAAATAATTAGGGTATTAGTTAAGAGCACTTTACTTTCTGACTTGGGACAATTGTGGGACAGGCCAATTATCTATCTTCTCTCAAGCATATCAGTATTTTATGTCACAATATTTATCTACTTAAATCTACACAGATAAAACATAAATGGGTAAAAAATTTGGTACAGTCTTTTTAATAACATTTGCCACCACTTATGCAACAGTTCCTAAGTACTTGACATTATGCTGAGTACTTGATACACAGAATCTGTTATTCTAGAGACAAGGAAAATGGAATTTAGAGAAATGTAGTGACTTTCCTAAAGATGCACAATATTACATTAAGGAACTTGGATTCAAAACCAGGATTTGTGATTTCAAAGCCCCTGCTTGTAACTATTCATTCTGCTTAAAAAGTTTCTTACCAAAAATCCCAAAGTTTGGTAATTTAGTTGCTTTCTACCTCATTAAATTATTTATAATTGGAATTACTCAATATTTATTTATTTATTTACTTAGGATATGTCTCCTTTGTAGGCAAAGTTCTGGGGTCATGGCCTCTGTCATTGAGAAGCTCACTGTCTATCTGGAAAGATAGTTAATAGACTGCTTTGCTTTGTTTTTTGAAGGAAGAATAAGATGACATAGAAACTAAGTTTAAAGCATTTTAACAATTTTTTTTCAAAACTATTATAGCTTGGAAGCTTTTAGTAGTTGTCAACTGTAAAGACTGAAATGAGTTTATGAAGTCTTATACTCTATACATAGGTACATGTAGGAATTGTGGAAGCTACTATTAAAATAAAAGAAGCCAAGAGTTTCAAATGATCTTAGCAAGTGGATGGCTAAGAATTGAAAGAATATAAATTTAGGTTACCATGACTGTTATTAAAGCTTTAATAGTTTTTACTTAGGTATTTCCCTAAGCTTTGATTTAATCTGAATTCTTCAGTCCATTTGTGATAATGATAAATAATGGAACTCAAATGTCACTTCCTCAAGGGAGTTATCCCAGATTCCCAGACAGGGTCAAATTAAGTATTTTCACAACATTCCCTATTTGTTTTGGACTCACTACAAAACAGTGTTTCAATCATCCACTGTGTAATTTGTTGCTTTCTATGTTTCCCTTGATAAACTATAATCTTCATAAGGTTAGGGACAGTATATCTTGTTCATAACTATACCCTTGGCATCTACTAAGCCTTGCAAAGAGTAAATATTCAATAAATGTTATTCAATGAATTAATGAACAGATATTATAAAAAGGTACCTTTTTCTAAATACAATTCAACTAAAAGAAACTTAGATCTCTAAATTAGAGGTCACAAATGAAGAGTTCTTGTTCTTCCTCCATTATTATTTATCACACTTATAATGTCTTACATCCTTATCTCAATTTCATCATGGAAATACTCTGGTAAGCCTTCACAAAATTTGAGTCTCAGCAGAAAAATATGGTTGTTCCTAAAGATAATTTCTAAGGAACAAATAGAAAGGGTTACAATTCACAAGACAATCATTCATTTTGTTACCAAACTAACAATTTAATGCAAACCCAAAACTGATTCCATGAGTGTTTATCCAAAACACCAAATTAGGGAAGCAGACTTGGCCCAGTGGTTAGGGCATCCATCTACCACATGGGAGGTCTGTGGTTCAAACCCTGGGCCTCCTTGACCCATGTGGAGCTGGCCCATGCGCAGTGCTGATGCACGCAAGGAATGCCCTGCCACGCAGGGGTTTCCCTGGTATAGGGGAGTCCCACATGCAAGGAGTGCACCCCATAAGGAGAGCCACCCAGCATGAAAGTGAAGCCTACCCAGGAATGGTGCTGTACACACAGAGAGCTGACACAACAAGATGACACAACAAAAAGAAACACAGATTCCCATGCTGCTGACAACAACAGAAGCGGACAAAGAAGAGCATGCAGCAAACAGACACAGAGAACAGATAACTGGGGTGGGGGGAAAGGGGAGAGAAATAAATAAATCTTTAAAAAACCCCAAATTATTCTTAGATCAATGGAAAATAAATAGTAAATAGAACAGTCTCAAATAATGCCCTAAATGGAGGCAAAAGAAAAATGTAATTTCTGTCTTCTTGGTTCCAGGTAGAATGAGGGAGGGAGGGAGAGAGTGAAAGAGGAAAGGAGGAGAGGAAGAGTGAGAGGGAAGGGAGGGAGGGAGGGAAAGAAAGGAGAAAAGATGCAATCGCTACTGGGTTTTCAAATTATATGTTCACCATCATTTGTTACGACCCTCTTTCCAATGTAAATTTGGGTTGCACAGGAACCGACCACTTCTTTTCAACATCTTTTCTCTTCTCTTGAAAAAGGAACTTTAAATTTGTCATAATTAGTATCTTTAATTTTGTGATTATCAATTGGCTATTTTTCAGAGGTTCAGCACATTTTTAAATCCCAAAAATACAGATAGACTATTTTGTAGGCTTTCTACAATACCCATAAATTTGTTCATTATTCTTGTTTGCTTATATGCCTTTTCTTATCATTCAAGATTAGATCGGCAAGATTCTTCCATGTTGGTGTGAGTGGTTTTATTTTTGTAGCAGTCATTGTTGCATAGTATTCAAAGAATTTCTTTTACCACAATTCCTTTCTCCACTCTTTTATGAACTTCTTGATCATTTTTCAGTTTTTTTGTGATACAAGAGTACTTTTTAAAAAAAGTCTTTTATACAGGCTATTCCGTGTATCCTTGGGCACATGTGCAATGCCCCAGGGTCATATCTAGTAGTGGAATTGCTGGGTCAAACTTCAGTGCACTGTTCCTGCACCAATGTACACTTTCAGCATCAGTATAGGAAAATGCTCTTTACTCTATATGCTTGCAAACACTGCCTCTATTTTATAGGAATATAAAATATATTTTAGTCTTTAATTTTCATCAACCAATCATGATGAGCAGTTTCTCCTTTTTCTGGCATCCCAATCCCCTTTATCCCTTCTAATTGTTTTCACACTCAGGATAAAGGCCAAAAGAGTCTCCTACCCCAGGCTGTTAACATGTTGTCACACTTTTAAGGAAGGGGTTTTAGTTGTGAACTCAGGCTGTTGCCTTCCTCTTAGAAAAAAGAATTTGGATGTCTTTCTGAGATCTACTTCCTCCACATCTTCTCTCCTGCTTTTCCTACATCTATGTTCAATTTTCCACTAACTTATGGATCACACTTCCAGAATGCTTTTAGTTGAAGTGAGGATGGCATTTCCATTTGCGTCCAATTTTCCTGGTTGATTTCACTAATTTGGGGGAAAAAATGGTTTCAAGTACAGAGTGAGAAGTAAAACTAAGGAAGTTTTAAATAACTAATGTTCACATACATATAAAAACAGTGTAGTATATTTTGTGAATATAAATTAATTTTTAATTTCATTAAAATATGTGAGTGTAACAACATTTTCTAATTATTAAAGAATCAATTCACAGCTAAAAATAGCAGGGATGATTAGATTTAAGTATTAAACAGGCATTGTAGTACAGTGCAAGTTGGCTTGGCTTCCTATCAGAATCAGTTAGGAAGTAGGAAAAAAGTAAATGACTTCTTTGACTATTTTATGTATTTGCATTTAACCCCCACAGCAAATAACGGATGATGTGAGTTCATCTGATCATAATTTTGTATGTTTACTGGAACTGTTTTATTTATCTGGAAAATAGCTATACTCTCTAAATGAAATTACTTAGGAAACAAATTCATCCTTGATAGGATTTTAAAAATAATGTGATGATAGAATGAATAGAAAATAAAAATCCTTCACATAACATTAACATTTGATTTGCACTTATTTACAAAAATTTACATTTCTCTTCTATCTTTACACTGACCTCTGAACTAATGGCAAAAATTGGACATGATCATGTATTTTCTATGTCCAGTTCTGCACATACATGCAGTTGTGGATCTGAATTCCCTTTTGCTGACCCCTAATGGTGTTTGGTGTAGATTATGAGCTCTGGGAGCTAGGGCTTGTTGTTTAGACACATTCCTGACTCAGGCAGATGCTAAATAAACATATTCTCTCATGAGAGCTGTGCCCAGGAGCACTGCACAGACACCAACCAAAAGTGCCCACAGCTGTTTTTCTTTCAAAATCACAAAGGCAGAAAGTGGCCCATTATAAAAGTCATGATCCACTTTGAAGCACACATTTTTAAAAAGAGTCGCCGTACCCAAGGTGAAACTATGTGCAATCATGGAGTATTGAGTAACAAGGATCTCCCCAAACATGGTGTTTAGTCAGCTCTTTAAACTGTGCACTAATAGTTTGTCCTCAGCATACAATGAGTACACATTCCATTTATAATTAAAAAGCTATTTTTACAAACATTTTTTCATGTTCTCAGTATTGGATTATAGCATCCCTACTATCTAATCTCTATAACTTTTCATCTATATTCATTTAATACAACTTAAAATAAAAGGAAAGAAGGAACACTGAAATAAAATCTGAATATGAATAAAAGGGGGAAATGTTAGATTGTATATATGGTAACAATAAATTTTTTAATGAAATTTTTTAAAAATCCAAAGTAGTACACTACATAAATAGTGAACCTTAAGTTAAATTCATGAATTTTAATTAATAGTACAATCATGGATGATGGATGCAATTCTCCTACTTGCAGTTGTAGGCACCTTTGGCTCCTTGGTGTGGTGGTTGACCATCTTCACCTGCCTCTTAGCTGGCCAGGGTAAGTCCAATAAACCAGAGGGTAGGAGTTGCAAGTCTGCTGAGGCTCAGGGCCTGGCTGTCACATGGACAGTCCAGAGATTCAGGTCTCCTGAGTATACACCAACTCCAGTGCCAACCACAGGTCCAGTAAAAGTAACAGAAGAGGCATGTGTAGAAAGGTCATATATGAGTCCAACTCCATCACACTCAGGAATACAAACTCCAAAGTAGAGCCAACTGATGTGGAATCTAAGCCCCCTCTTGATATAGAGGGGGACTGGACATAACCATCCCAGGGTCCACAGGATGGAGGAACAGAGTATGCATTAGAGTGGACTTACTGATATTCTACTATGGAACTATTGTGATTAGTAATGGAAAAAACTGTATCATTGATGCAGAGAAAGTGACCACAGTAGCTGCTCAGGGTAGGGAGAGGGAAGAAGAGATATGACGTGGGGGCACTTTCAGGACTTGGAGTTGTATGGGTGGTACTGCAGGGAGAGATGCTGGGCATTGTATGTGCTGCCATGGCCCACTGGGTGGACTGTGGGAGAGTGTAAACTACAATGTAAACCACTATCTATGTGGTGCAGCAGTGCTCCAAAATGTATTTAAAAATGTATTCCAAAATGCAATGAATGTGCCACAATGATGAAAGGGTTGTTAATGTAGGAGAAGTGGGGTGAGTGGGGTGGGGGTATATGGGGGCCTCATTTTTTTAATGTAACAAAAAAAAAGAAAATAATAAAATTATAAAAAAGCACTTTCCTCAATTGTAACAAATGTCTCAAATCACATCAAGGAGTTGTTGGTGGGGTGGTAAGGGGAATCCTGTATTTTGTGCATGATTGTTCTGAAAACCCATAAAATCCCTAATAAAGGTGAAAAAAAAATCTCTCCGGACAGAAATCCATGCATACCTGGACACACAGAAACCCAGTTATGCATGATGCATGCACACACATGGATACACACACACACACCTCCTCCTTTTTCCCTCCCTTCCACCCGTAGACCATGTCCTCTTCTGACCCTACCTGTGCCCTTCCCACTGCCTTGTAGAGAGCCCTTGCTGCTGAGCCCATTGGGTAGAGGAGGCTGCTCTCATTGCCCCTCCCTGCACAGAGCAGCTCCATCCTCTCCTCCTGCTACTCTCTAGACCAAGGTGCCTGGCTGGGCCTTCACCAGGACTGTAGGCATTTATGCTGTTGACAGGGGGGCCAGATGGCCAAGCCACGTGGGAGCCGAGAGGCACAAGTGAGAGACAGGGACAGAATTCAGGGAGGAAAAGCAAGCTCAAAAGAGGAGAGGCCTGAACACTGTGTGTGAACTGCTCAGGTCCCTCTGGAGGCTGCTTAAGCCCTGGACCAACATGGGCATAGTTGGCATCTCCTCAGCATTCACTGGGCTGTTCTTATTGTCACCAGCCCATCAGCCTATACTGCTGCATGAGTTTTAGAATGGAGGGGGTCTTAAACACCTGATTGTCAAAAACATCATTGTTATAGAAGCTCATTGTTTCCTAAACAGAGGGGGGCATTAGACAACCACTCCTAGCCTAATTCTTTCCACCAAACCTGCTGGTTAGCATCTGCATCTGTAGGGATTGGGGACCATGTCTTGATCACTCGATACAATGCCAGTGCCAAAAACCCAATCAGCATCTGCCTTTGGGGATGTGATGATGCCAAAATGGGCACATCTTAGCAGAAAATTTTCTGTTGGACTTTATATAAAGCAGCTCTTCCTGGTGGTCACTGTCAGATTGATGTATGGGGAATATACCTTTTGGCCTGTTTATCTGTTATAGAATAATAAATGGAATGGATTTATAGAATCTGTCCAGCAAGGATGGAAATATGATAGGGCCTTAAAAAGGAATAAAGTTCTGATACATGTGACAACATGGATGAATCCTGAAGACATGTTATGTGAAAAAAGCCAGAAACAAAAGCACAAATATTGTATGATCTCACTGATATGAAATAATTAGAATAAGCAAACCCAAAGTCAGAAACTAGAATACTGGCTATCAGGGAATGGGGTGGGGATAGGGAATAGGAAGATAAGGCTTAAACTGCACAAAACGTTCCTGTTTGGGTTGAATGTAAAGTTTTGGTAGTAGGTGGTGGTGATGGTAGCACTACATTTTGGATGTAAGTAACATCTCTAAAATATAGATCCAATTTTGGTTATGAAGGGAAATGTTAGCTTGTATAGAGAACAATAAAATAATATATTTTAAAAATCCATGGCACTGCATGACACAAAGAATGAACCCTAAGTTAAACCATGAAATATAATCTATAGTTCAATTTTATAAAATTGCCATCAATTTTAACAAATACACCATACCAATGCTAGGTGTCAATAAGAGGGTGGCATATGGGAATGTTGTATTTCATGCATGATTGTTTTGGAAACCAAATGTTTCTCGATTTAAAACATATATGAATAGAGAGTAGGATCACACATAGGAAGATATTTCCTGTCTAGATTTTGAAATTTCACTCAGCAGAAGTCCACTGAGAAGCTTGTATAACCTTTTTTTAAGATTTATTTTTTTAATTTCTCTCCCCTTACCCTCCTCACCAGTTGCCTGCCCTCTGTGTTCATTCACTGTGTGTTCTTCTGTGACCGCTTCTACCCTTATCAGCGGCACCGAGAATCTGTGTTTCTTTTTTGTTGCATCATCTTGTGCCAGCTCTCCGTGTGTGCAGCACCATTCTTGGGCAGGCTGCACTTTCTTTCATGCTGGGCAGCTCTCTTATGCCAGATAGCAAGTTACTACCAATCCAGGAGTTTCTGTGGGTCAGGAGTCTGCTAGGTTAGCTGGGTTGTCTGCTCAGGGTTTTACCAGGAAGAAATCAAGTGGTCCCCAGGGCTGTTTTTACCTGAGATTCTAGGGGGAGTTCACTTCTTCCATCATTCAGGAGCTTGGCAAACTGGGTGTTTCTTTCTCTTACTCTCCACATGTCCCTCGATCTTCAGGGCAGCAGTGGCATCTGGAGTCCTTCTCATGCTTCCCATCTCCCTGACATCATCTTCCTCACTTCTTAGCATTTTAGGCCCATGTGACTGCACTGGATGCCTCCTCCTCCTTAGAGTTTTTGAGCACACAGCGCCTCATCAGCCTGCAGCAGTTTGACTTACAGTTGCCCCTTCCCAGCTGAATGTCCTATGCCTCCTGCCTTCCAGTCCACAGCTCACCAAGTGTCTTAAGATCTCTGTCTGTGACCCCACCATGACCTGTATCTCCACTTTTTTCCTTGGAAATTTCCAAAAATCTGCTTGCTGCCAAATTCACGGCCAAACCAGCCCAGGTCTCCTAACCTGGAGATACCTGTCACCCCCTACTTCTTATTTTTTTGACATTTTCATTGATGTATATAATTCATACATGAACATACACAATAATGTATAGTAAAAGTTGTGAACTTACAAAATAAACATGCATAACATCATACAAGGGCCACATCCATCATCCCAATACCTTGCATTGTTGTGATACATTTGTTACAAACCATGGAAGAGCATCGCCAAATACTATCACTACTGTTGATATCCTACACCAACACATTCTTCCCCCAACCCACCTCATTTTTAAAATTATATTTTTGTAACAGATGTTGTGAACTTACAAAACAGTCAGGCACATGAGTAAAATTCCCATACAACACCCCTTCACCAACACACCACACCATGGTGGAATATTTGTTAGATTATGAAATAATATCATCAGATTATTACCACCAACCATAGTCCACAGCATACATTTGGCACATTTTTTCCATTCCCCCATTATCAACACAGTGTATCTTTGATATTAATGAAGAATATTACAGTATTGCTGTTAACCACAGTCCATAGGTCACACCAACTGTATTTTTCCCATGCTTCTCCATATCCAAACACCCTGCAACAGTGATGTACATTCACTCTAGCTCACAGGACACTCTTGTATCTATACCACCAACCACAATTCTCATCCACCTCTGAATTCAGTGTTATTCAGTACCAAGATTATTCTCTGGCTTTCTTTCAACTGGCATTTACTTCCCCAGACTGTCCTTTTCAATCACAATCACATTTGTAGACCAGCTGCTACTCACTATGTGTTACCCTCAACTCTATCCACTTCCACACTTTTACAGTCAAATTAATTGAAACTTCTATATGAATTAAGCAACAGAAGTTTTTCTCAGCCCTCCTCTTATCTCCTAATAACCTATATTCCAGATTTTAACTGAATGCATTTATTATTCATACTTAGTTCATATTAATGAGACCATGCAATATTTGTCCTTTTGTGTCTGGCTTACTTCACTTAGCATAATGTCTTCAAGATTCATCCATGTTATCATGTCTCCCAATTTCATTTCTTCTTATTGCAGCATAGTCTTCCATCAAATGTCTATACATTTTCTTTATCTATTCATTGGTTGATGGGCATTTGGGTTGATCCCATCTTTTGGCAACTGTTCATAACACCAGTATGTGGTGATGCAACTAGAAAAAGACATTGAATAAAAGGGGGAAATGGTAGAGACAAATGAGTTTATATGGCTAAGAGACTTCTAAGTGAGTCAGGAGGTCATCAGAAGGGGCGCGCTTACACACATCTCAGCAGGAACTCAGAGACAGTCAAAGTAGATACAATCCCAAGTAGGGTGTTCCTGATGGCAATGGAGACACCCAGGTCCTATGGTCATCACAAATGTCTCTGGAGTTCAGTGCCTCACCAGTGGGCCCTACTTTGAATTTGTGCTCCTGAGTGTGACAGAGTTGGACTCAGGTGTGTCCTCTCTGCACATGCCTCTTCTGTCACTTTTACTGAACCCATGGTTGGTGCTGGGGTTGGTGTATGCTTTAGAGACTTGAATCTCTGGACTGGTCATGTGCCAGCTGTGCCCTGAGCCTCAGCAGAGATGTAGCACCTACTCTCTGATTCATTGGACTTGCCCATGTTGGCTAACAAGGAGGTGGGGATGGTCAACCACCACACCAGGAAACCAAGAGAATACAACTGCAAGCAGGAAAGTTCCATTCATCAGCTAGGTGGGATCTAAGTCCCCTCTTGAGTTAGAGGTGGGGTGGGCATGCCATCCCAGGGTCCTTAGGATTCAGGAATAAAACATGGATTGGGGGGATGTACTGGTATTCTATTATAGAATCACTGTGACTCTAGCAATGGAAGAAACTGTATTATTGATGTGGAGACAGTGACCATGGTAGTTGCTGAGGGTAGGGAGAGGGAAGAAGAGGTGTGATATGGGGGCATTTTCAGGACTTGGAGTTGCCCTGAATGATATTGCAGGGACAGATGCAGGACATCATATATTCTGCCATAACCCACTGAATGGACTGGGAGAGAATGCAAACTACAATGTAAACTATAATCCATGCTGTGTGGCAGTGCTCCAAAATGTGTGCAATGAATGTGCCACACTGATTTAAGAATTTGGTGATGTGGGAGGATTGGGGGGGTGGGGAGTGGGGGTATATGGGATCCTCTTATATTTTTTAATGTAACATTTTGTATGCTCTATGTATCTTAAAAAAATTTTTTTTAAGTCTATTAAAAAAATGAACACCACTATAAACATTGGTGTGCAGATGCCTGTTCATGTCATAAATGTTTTAGTTCTTTTGGATATATTCCTAGTAGAGGAATTGCTGGATCATATGACAGTTCTACAGTTTGCTTTCTGAGGAATCACTAAACTGTCCTCCACAGAGGTTGCACCATTTTACAATCCCACCAACAGTAAAGGAGTGTTCCTGCTTCTTCACATCCTCTCCAGCACTTACTGTTGTCTGTCTTTTAAATAATGGCTATTCTATGCGGTGTGAGACGATCCTCATTGTTGTTTTGATTTGTATTTCCCTAATAGCTACGATTATGGAATTTTTTTCATGCACTTTGTGGCCATTTATATTTCCTCTTTGAAGAAATGCCTATTTAAATCTTTTCCTCATTTTTAAATTCAGTTACTTGCCCTTTTATTGCTGAGTTGTATGATCTCTTTATATAGAATGGAAATCAAATGCTTACTGGATATTTGGTTTCCAAATATTTTTTTCCCATTGAGTGGGCTGTCTTTTCACCTTCTTGATGAAGTCCTTTGAATCACAGAAGTGGTTAAGTTTGAGGAGGTCTCATCTTTCCATGTTTTCTTTCATTGCTCATGCTTTCAGGGTATGGTGTATGAATCCACCACCAACACCAGGTCTTGGAGATGTTTCCCTACATTTTCTTCTAGGAGCTTTCTTCCTTTAATTTGTACGTCTTTGATACATTTTGAGTTACTTTTTGTATAAGATGCAAGATAGGTCCCCTCTTTCTTTCTTTTGGCTAGATATCCAGTTCTCCCAGCACCATTTGGTGAATAGACTGTTCTGCCCCAGCTAGGTGGGTTTGACAGGCTTGTTAAAAATCACTGGGTCACAGATGAGTGGGTCTGTTTTTAAAGCATCACTTCAGTTCCACTCGTCTATGTTTCTATCTTTATACCAGTATCATGTGGTGTTGTTGTTTTTTTAAATCAGCGTAGCTAAGTAACATGATTTAAAGTCCAGAAGTAAGAGTGCTCCAACTTTGCTTTTCCATTTTAAGATGTTTCTGGTTATTCAAGGCCTTTTATTTTTCCGAGTAAATTTGATAATTGTGTTTTCCATTTGTTTAGTAAATGATGGTGTAATTTTTGGGGGGATTTCATTCAATCTGTATATCAATTTTGGTAGAATTGACATCTCAATGACAGATAGACTTCCAATCTATGAGTGTGAATGTTCTTATAATTATCGAGGTCTTGTTAAATTTCTTTTAGCAATGCATTGTAGTTTTCTGAAAACAAGTGTTTTATATCCTCAATTAAATTACTAAATATTTGATTCTTTTAGTTGCTATTATTAATGGATTTTTTTTCCTGACTTCCTCTTCAAATTGTGCATTACAATTGTATAGAAACACCACTGATTTTTGCTTATCAATCTTGTATCCTGACACTGTAATGAAATCATTTATTAGCTCTAGCAATGTTGTAGATTTTTCAGGACTTTCTAGGTATGGGATCATATCATCTTCAAGTAGTGAAAATTTGACTTCTTCCTTTCTGATTTGGATGCCTTATTTCTTTCTCTTGCCTGATTGCTCTAGGTAGAACCTCTAGCACTATATTGAACAACAGTGGTGACTCTGGGCATCCTTGTATTGTCCATGATCTCAATGGGAATGCTTTCAGTATTTTAACATTGAGTACAATGTTAGCTGATGGTTTTTCATATATGGCCTTTATCAAGTTGAGAACGTTTCCTTCAATTACCATCTTTTGTAGTATTTTTTATGAAGAACGGATGCTGTATTTTGTCAAATGCCTTTTCTGCATCAATCAATAAGATCATAGGATTTTTCTTCCTTGATTTACTTATATGGTGTATTATGCTGATTGATTTTCTTGTGTTACACCACCCTTCCATGCCTGATACAAAACCTACTTGATCATGATAATTCTTTTAATGTGTTGTTGGATTCAATTAGCAAGTATTTATTCAGGATTTCTGTATCCATGTTCATTAGAGAAATGGCTCTGTAATTTTCTTTTTAAAATATCTTTATCTGGCTTTGGTATTAGGGTGATATTGGCTTCACAGACTGAGTTTGGTAGTGTTCCTTCTTGTTCAATTTTTTGGCAGAGCTTGAGTAAGACTGGTATTAAATTTTCTTTTTTTTTTAAAGATTTATTGATTTATTTCTCTCCCCTCCCCCCACCCCTCCACCCTGGTTGTCTGTTTTCTGTGTCTATTTGCTGCATCTTCTTTGTTCGCTTCTGTTGTCAGCAGCACAGGAATCTGTGTTTCTTTTTGCTGCATCATCTTGTGTCATTTCCCCGTGTGGGTGGCTCCATTCTTAGGCAGGCTGCACTTTCTTTGGCGCTTGGGTGGCTCTCCTTACGGGTCTCACTCCTTGTGCGTGGGGCTCCCCTATGCGGAGGACACCCCTGCGTGGCAGGGCACTCCTTGTGCACATCAGCACTGAGCATGGGCCAGCTCCACACAGGTCAAGGAGGCTGGGGGTTTGAACCGCGGACCTCCCATGTGGTAGATGGACGCCCTAACCACTGGGCCAAGTCCACCGCCCTTAAATTTTCTTTGAATGCTTGGTAGAACTCACCTGTGAATCGATGTGGTCCTGGGCTTTTCATTTGGGGGAGTTGTTTGATGACTGTTTCCATCTCTTTGCTTGTGACTGGTTTGTTGAGATTTTCTATTTCTTCTATGATCAGTGAAGGATGTTCAGATGTCCCTAGGAATTTTTCCACTTCATATACATTGTCCAGCTTTTTGGTACACGGTTGTTCAAAGTATCCTCTTATGATCTCTTTTATTTCTATGGGGTCAGTAATAATGTCATTTTCAGTTTTTATTTCATTTCTTAGCAACATTTTTTTTGTCAGTCTAGCTAAGGGTTTCTCAATTTTTTTACTCTTATCAAAGAACCAATCTTTGGTTTTTGTTAATTCTATTTTTTTTTATGTCAAATCATTTATTTCTGCTCTAATCTTTCTTATTTCATTCCTTCTATTTGCTTTGGGATTAGTTTGCTGTTCTTTTTCTAGTTCCTCCAGTTATGGAGTTAGGTCATTGCTTTTATCTCCTTTTTCTTTTTTACTGTAAGCTTTGAGGGCTATACGTTTCTCTCTCAACACTGCCTCCATTGCATCCCATAGGTTTTGATGTTGTATTCTCATTGTCATTTGTCTTGTGATATTTATTGATTTCTCTCAAAATTTCTTCCTTACACTGATTATTTAAACTTATGTTAACTAATCTCCATACATATATGAATTTTCCATTTTCCTGCCTCTTATTGATTCATACCCCACTCTTCCTATAGTTTTTAAAGCTTCTGCTCACTGGCTTCCTGGCTTCCTCCTCCCAAGGAGTTCATTTCCTGTTTCATTCCCAGGCCCCTGCCTCCTGTCTCCCAAATTTTTTCAGACTCAAGCCTGAAACACACCTCATACTCTTCTCTCTGTTCCTCCCTTGATGACATTGTCATGTGCAGAGCAGGTCACCTCACCCACTTATAAATGTGCGTGCTGACAGGATGCCCAATGGGGCAGTGGTGAAGGGTGATAAGTTAATGAGGAGACATCTTTTTGCTGCATCTCACGATGTGAGCAGTCACATGAAGTTTTGCCTAAGCATTTTATGTGCTGCAGGACACTCACTAAGGTCCAAGCAGGCTCCCAGGAACTTACAGTTTCTGAGGTTCTGCAGATAAAAGGGACACCACAATAATGATACTTGTAAGATGCTTTGTAGGCTTCAGAGACTATTTTTGAGCTCTTTGCCCAAAGCAAGAGTTCTTTACTGATATAGGTGCACTTTTTCTCCTCCCAGCAGAGAGGAGTCCAAGAAGTTAACACCCTGTCTTTGGAGCTTAATTCTGAGCTCTTCCTATACTGTGCACCCTCAGAGCTACTCATCACTGCTGGTGAACAGAGGACTGGTGCAATGTAAAAACACAGGTGGGTAGGTGGGTGGACTGATACAGGCTTAATGCTTTCAAAGTACAAACTTAGAGCAGTGCTCTGAATTGCTTGACTAACTGATGTCAAACATTTATAGGAGGCTCAAGGATGGTGCTCAAACTAAATGTTTTATGGGATAGAGAGGAAAAATAAAAGAAGAGGTACTTTATTTTCACTGTGGGCCTGGATGTGTGTGAGAGGAAAAGAGACATGGCACAAAAGTGGGTATTATGGGGTCACAGGTCAAAAATACTTCAGCACAGTGTGCTGATATCTGCACTGGATTTGGAATGCACAAAACATCAATTGGTGGACAGAGAGTTACATGAAAAGGATGCAGAGAAAAACTTTGTAGGCTTCACAGGTCCACAGACAGGGCAATTGTGCTACAAAATAGACTACACCTTCCTTACTTTGCCAAAGTGCTATTGGTGCAAGGTATTGGAAATGGGTTGGCATATAATGAGAATTTTATTTGGGGTAAAAGCTTACAATTCCATGGCATGAAATGTCCAGATCCAGGCACTATCAGAGAGACTTTCTCAGAAATGCAGCTACTGGTGATCCTGGCATGCTGCCATGTGGAAATCAGGCATCTGGCAGGGCTCCTCTCCTCAGACTGGAGCTGCTCCATGGGCGCGTCCCCCCAGGGACTGTGTTCTGTACCTCTGTGTTCTGCTGATTGGTGACTCTGAAACCTCTCCCAGCCTCAGGCCTTTTCTGTGCATCTGCAGCTGTAGAAGAACCTGGAGTCCTCCTCTCTCTACTTTCTCCTTTCTCTCACATGGGAGGATCAAAAGTGTCCTTTTTCTTTGTGTCTCTTCCTCTGAGTCTCCACTTACATAAGGCCAAGCTGGAGGGTGGCAAAGTGACCTGTGTCAGGCCTCACTGAAGCAGTGCAATTAGAGGCGATCCTGTCTGGGCAGCCTCACAGCAGTTCTTCCCAGACTCTGTGTGTGTGTGGGGAGGGTATCAGGTGGTCAGGCCCTGGGCAGGAGCAGGCTCTTGGTGGGATGGGATCCTGGTGGGCCTCTATGTTCAGACCCAGATCATGGTTGGCAGGGAGGGGAGTGCTGGAGTGGCCATCATCTGCCCAGATGTTAATCAGCAGCTGTCACCTCCTTTCCTGATGGGCTGGAACTCTCTGGAGGTGGGGTTGTGTGTCAAATATGGGGAGATGAATACCATGTGGGATCACCCCCTGTGGTGAGGGCCAGGGAAGGACCTGATGCCTCCAGGCCTGACACCTGGGCATTGTCTTTGCAGAGCTCCACCCAGGAAACTGCTGAGGTGCTGGACAAGAGAGTCATCTACACCATGTCACCATGCAAGGAGCTGGGGCACCACACTGACAGCAAGGGTGAGTACATGGAGACATGAGAGAGGGTGCACAGCGGTCTCCACACTCAGGGTCCAAGGCCAGTACAGGAGGGCTCCAGGACCCCAGCCTGGCAACTCCCAAGGCTCCTTCCCAGGGTTTCCTGATTATTGGTCCAGGGTCCCACTCCCAAAAGTATCTGACCATACCACTTTCCCATCACCCAGTCCTTCCATTGGTCATGAGGAGCTACTTTCCCTGCATTTGTAGTAACACAGAAAAGACACATAATGTTTCCACTGCAGACACCCTTTTGACCTGCACCCCATGAAGCCCCCACCATGGCAGCCTGCACACCTCCATCCTCCACTGGAGGAAGTATGCCTGGCCTGGTGTACCGCACACACACAGCAGCCCATGGTGCCGTCAGGTCCCACTCGCAGCCAAGTGCATCAAGCACCCAGCAGATCTCCCACATCATCTCGTGGGGCTCCAGAAAGCTCATCATCTTTATCCTCCATGTCATGTCACATGACCATGGCTGGGCCCCTGGGGGCCCACTGGGTCATTCCTCCCCCACTGGTGCTGCTGCTTGCAGGTGCACCCTAGGCACAGGTGATGCTGGATGAAAGCAAAAAAAAAATCCTCCAGGTGCTCAGCTGGCCCTGGCTGTTGGCAGCAGGGGAGCTGGGCCTCCCCCTGCAGGGCAAGTTCTGCTGCTCGCCCCTGGGGATGGCCTTACCCTTGCAAACAGTGGGCAGAGAAGTGCTTCCTTCAGGGCCTCCATCCCCACTGCAGGTGATGTGGGAGGAGGCAGTGACCACAAGGCCAAGCAGGGGACCCTCCTGAAGATGCTCCTTGGGGCAGGGCCTGGTGGCCTGGCTGGGCTTCACCCAGGCCATCCAGGGCTGCTGGTGCACACGAGGCAGGGCCAGGGGCCCTGTGGGTGAAGCTGACTTCTTGGAGGCTCCCATCTCTGGTGTGTGCTGGCTTTCTGGGCCCTCGTCCATGAAGGCCTGGCTGAGGCTGGTCCTCCACAGGAGAGGAGAGCTGCAGGGCTGACTGGGACAGGGGGGAAGCTCTGGTGGGAGAGCACAGAGGTGGGCTTCTCCCACTCCTGGTCTGGCAGGGGGCTGGCATATGTGTTGCTCAGGCTCCAAGCCTCCCTCCCTGAATTCTGGTCCTTCTCCCTGTGTTGAAGGACTGTAGACAAGCAATCAGGGGGGAGAAGGCAGGTTCGCTGCCTCTTTGCTGCCTGGGCTGGGCAGACATGCTGTGCTGCTCCACGTGGTGTGGGGAAGGAGGGCGGCTGTGCCTCTGGCCATGTGAGGGCTGGTTCTGCTGGGCGCTGGTGGAGGTCTCCTGCTCCCATCTGCTGTGGCCCAGCAAGAGATAGACGGCCATGATCTCGTCATGTTTCACATCTCTCAAGGACTCCTGTATCTCTTCCATTTTGTAGCCCATGGTAACTATCATTGCTGTCTGGTGGGGATCCTGGCAATCTGGGAGGGGCTCCACATATGCCTTCAATTCTCTGTGCTCACAGTCCGTACTTACTCATGGGTTGCTCATCACATTCTGGCAGCCTGTCCTCTTACAGGGATCCACCGTCAGGCACTTTCTGAGGAGATTCCTACAATCCACAGCCAGGTGGTCTGGAATGGGGAGCTCCCTGCTGAGCACCTGCTCCCACAGGGCCTGGAAGCTCTGGCAGCAAATGGGAGATCCCCACTGGCCATGGTGTATAGAATTACCCCCAGCCTCTAGACATCGACAGCAGGCCCATCATATGTGTGCTCCTTAAATATTTCAGGGGCAGTATAATAGGGAGTGCCACACAGGGTTGTCAGCTACTGGTCGATGTTAAATATATTACTCAAGCCAAAATCAGCAAGTTTGACATTCACAGCAGCATCCAAAAGCAAGTTATCTGCTTTCAAGTCCCTGTGGGAAATAAATTTCCGGTAACAGTACTGGATGGCAGATATGACTTGGTGAAATTTCCCTTGGGCTTCCTGTTCTAATAGAGGGCCCTGGGCTACCAGGTAGTTAAAGAGATCACCTCCACTGGCATACTCCATCATGAGGTAGAATTCCTTGTTCTCAATAATTTCAAACAGCTGGATGATTTTGGGATGGCTCAACGTCTTCATTTTGCTGACCTCTCTGGAGAGCATGAGGAGCCTGCTGGGGTCTTCATCTTTCTGTATGGTTTTCACAGCCACCTCATGGCTGGTGAGGATGTGTCATGCTAATTTTATCAGAGAAAAGGCCCCCTTTCCTATAGTTCTCAGGAACCGATAGTTCTTGAGGTGGGTCTCCTCCTCAGCACTCATGGCTGCGAGAGCCTACAGCATGCTGGAGTTTATGCTGGGCTGGAGGACTGCTGACTCTAGGCAGACTTTCCAAGGGGAAGAGGTGGTGACAAGATGGTCAAAATCACCAATGCCACAAACTCTTCCAAAGTCTACCTGAATAACTGATCTAACAACAACAAAAAGAAATCAAATTCTAGAAAAAAATAAACAAAATAAATAAGAAAATAAAAAAATAAACACGAATAAAAGAAAAAGGAAAAGATTTTTAAAAACAGGCAAAAGAAAAAAGCAAAATAATTTTTTAAAAAAGGAAAGAATAAAGAAAACAAAATCTGGAAAAAAGAATTAGGACAAAAAGAAAAAAATAAGAAACAAAATAACAGAAGAATCCACAAATGAGAAATAAACTGGCTAAGAGCAGTCCTAGTCCCACAGGTCACCAAAAACAGCTTCCTGGGTAAGTGGACCCTGAGCTTCAGGTGCAGGGCCTTGTAAAGGGGCGCAGAGTTCCAGCACAATGGCTCCTTGTGAGGTCATCACAAGAAATGGACCAATCCAGGTTGTGGTCATCCTCAGGGGTTTCTCCTCATATTCTGGTCTCAGAAAACCTCTACACTTGCCACAAAATTACTGAGGATCCCACAGAGCTATAGGCTTATCTGGCTTACAGCTCTCTCTAGTTCCTTATCAGAAATTAAAATCTAGAATGCCACAGTGGCTTCTACATTTCTAGTTTGAAACCTTAATGATATATGGTTTTGAAAGAGCTCAGTATATCTACATTGCAAATATCCAATTCCTTTTTCTATAACTCTACATGCTGTGACTCACAGTGATCCACAACTAAAGTGATAGCATGGTTTTCTCTGAAAATGTTCTGTTACTTATAGCATAATAAAGTAAATTATTGGTATCTATAATGCTGAGGGAGATTGCCTTCATCCTATTTTCATTCCTTACTTTCAGTTTTGCCCAGTTCTTTGTTGTAGATGTCTCCTTTCCACAAGCCAGAAAACTCACCGGAAGGTCCTTTTTCCTGTCCTTACAAGTAGAGAGTGAAGCTGTGCATGAAGAAAGTAAGTCTACCCTTTCTTCTCCAAGTCAACAATCTGTGCTCTGTGTCCCTCTTACTCAGCAGGGTGGTGGTGTCTGGGAGGTGGACATAGCACTGACACCTCATGGGAGGGAATGGTCAATCCTACATGATTGTTAAAAACTCCTTTGAAATATAATATAGCTATGCCATTTTGTTTTGCAATTCTTCAATCTTTTTTATACCTCAAATCTTTCATTATTGCCTACTTTCATACTGATTTGATTCATGAAGTGAACCATTTTTAGTCCTTTCTCAATTCTTTCTGTGTATATTTTTCAGGTGATTGTTTTGTGGATATAGGGGGCTTAAATTCAACATCCTTATTTGATAACAATAGTTTGATCTGATGACAACTGCAACCATTTATTAGTCAGGGTTTTCTATTCATGTGTCCAAATTCCATAATGCATGCACTGTGTTTTGTCTGTGAAGTACAATAGTGTAGTGGAGCTGAGGAGATGCACACATTATGCAAGTCTGCCATTCTTTGCCACCCCATTAGCATGTCACATTCACAAAATTCCAGGAGCACAAAATTACAATGACTCTATGATGGGTGGAAGTTCAGGAAGTCTCAACACAAATACAAGGGTAACCACGTTAACTTCAATCAGTTGAGCAGAGGCTGACTACTCCAAAAGGCCACACTTTCCTTTCAAACTAGAGCTACTTCCAAAGAAGGAGGTAAAAAAAATAGCCTTCTAAGAAATACAATACAACCAGGATTCCTATCAGATCCTTTTTCCTCCTGTAAGTCAACCTCTTACAGTGAAAATGATGAGAAAAGGAAAGGGAAAGATAGGGCACCTAATAGTTCCTTTCCCTCTAGCCCTTTCTGATTAAGCAAAGGGGAGTGTTGGTCAAATATGCACATATCAAAAAGTAAAACAATTTGTGCTTCCAAAGACTTTGAAAAGAAGGTGAAAAGGCAGCCCATTCAATGGGAGAAAATAATTGGAAACAAATATCCATTAAGGGTTTGATTCCCATGCTATATAAAAAGACCCTATGACTCAAAAAATAAAAAAAGAATCCAATTTAAAAATGGAGAAAAGACTTCAAAGGCCATTTCTCAAGAGGAAATACAAATGCAAAAAAGCACATGAAAAAATGTACCATATTACTAGTTATTAGGGAACTGCAAATCAAAACTACAATGAGAGGGAAGAAGATGTGGTTCAGCTGATGGGGTGTCTGCCTACCATATGGGAGGGTCCAGGTTTTGATTCCCAGACCCTCCTGACTGTGTAGTGAGCAGACCCATGCACAGAGCTACCACATACAAGGAGTGACAGGCCACACAGGGGCACCCCCATAGGTGCCCAACACACAAGGAGTGCACCCTGCATGGAGAGCCTCCCCACGTGAAAAAAGCACAGTGCACCCTGGAGTGGTGCAGCACACAGGGAGAGCTGGCACAGCAAGATGACATAACTAAAAAGAGACTGCAGTTTCCTGGTGCCACTGAGGGTGAAAGCGGGCACAATAGAACACAGAGTGAGCTGACACAGAGAGCAGACAACAGGGAGGGGGGATGGGAGAGAAATAAATAAAAATGAATCGTTAAAAAAAACTATAATGATTTGAATGTAATTCGTAAAAATAAATAATTTTAATTTAAAAAAATGCAAAAAAAAAAAAAAGAAAGCATGCTGGATTTCATAGAATGCTTTCTCTGCATCAATTACAATCTTGTGGTTTTCCCTTCTGTTTGTTAAAGTCAATGCATTGATATTTTTAAATGTTGAACCAGCCTTGCATACCAGGAATAAATCACACTTGGTCGTGAAAAAAATAAATAAATAAAAGATTTATTTATTTCTCTCCTCAAAAAAAAAAAAAAACTACAATGAGATATAATCTCACACCTCATAGAATGGCCATTACTAAGAGAGAAAACAATAAGTCCTGGAGAGGATGTGGAGAAATAGCATGCCTTCACTGTTGGTGGGATTATAAAATGGTGCAGCCTCTGTGGAAGACACTTTGGCAGTTTCCCAGGAAGCTAAATACAGAACTGCCATATGATCCAGCTATTCCTCTACTAAGAATATACCCAGAACTGAAAACTGTGATGCACACAGACAACTGCTCACTGATGTTCATAGTAGCATTATTCACAATTGCCAAAAGATGGAAACAACCCAAGTGTCCATCAACCAAAGAATGGATAAACAGAAGGTCATATGATGGAATATTATGAGGCTGTAAGAAGAAATGAACTTGGGAAACATGACAATATGGATGAAACTTGAGGACATTATACTGAGTGCAATCAGTCACAGGATACATATTATATGGTATTACTAATATAAACTATGAAAAATAAACACAGGGAGTTAAAAACTAGAGTATACATTACTAGGAGATAGGATGAGGGATGAGGTATACTGACGCTTAATGTATGTAGAATTTTTAATTAGCTTGACTGTAAAAGTATGGAAATTGATAGTTGATGGTAACACATTATAGAGAGAATAGCTCAGCCAATTTATAAATGGGATTGTGGCTAAAGGGAGTAGTCTAGGGATATAAATGTCAGTTGAAAGTAATGCAGAGAATACTCTAGAGTCTGAAATTATAGAGAACCCAGAGGTAGATGAGGATTGTGGTTAATTGTACAAATACAAGAATGTTCTCCTATGAACTAGAACAAAGGCTCATTACAATTATAAAGTGGTAAGAATATAGTGATGCATGGAAAGATACAGTTAAGGTAAATTATGGACTATAGTTAGCAGCAATATTGTAATCTTGCATCATTGTGAAAACAGATATAATGTCAGGGTCAATAATAGGGGTGGTATGGGAATATTCTTTATAATGCTCAAAAATTTACTGAGGTGATGAATGCACAACTATGTGATGACAGTGAGAGTCACTGAGTATACATTTTAGATAGACTGTTCAAGACATGGGATTGTATTACACAGTGAACCATGTAGTGGAAGTTGAACTGTGGTTAGCAGTAAAAATATGTGACAGTTCTCTCATGAATTATAACAAATGTACAATACTAATAGCTTGTGCTAATGGTATGTGGTATATAAAATATACCAAATGTACACTATGGATCATAGTGGTAAAAATCTGATGATGTTCTTTCATAATCTGTAACAAATATTCCACAACAATGTAAGTTGCTGATCGAGGTGTGATGTATAGGAATTCTGTACATTCATGCATGATTGTTTTGCAAACTCACAACTTCTCTAATAAAAAATATACATATTTTTAAAACTAAAAGAAAAGAGTTGAGGGAAGCAGATGTGGCTCAAGCAATTGAATTCTCACCTACTACATGGGAGGTCCTGGGATCAGTTCCTAAAGAAGGCAACCAAGACAGTGAGCCAATGTGATGGGCTGGCTTGGTAAGCTGATGCAACAAGATGATGCAAGAAGAGACATAAAGAGGGAAAACATAATGAGAGATATAACAAAGATGGGAGTAGAGGTGACTCAAGTGATTAGGCACATCCCTCCCACATGGGATGCCCTGGGTTCAGTTCCCATCACTCCTAAAAGGAAGATGAGAACAAAATAAACAGACACAGCAAGTGCAAACAAGAGGGTAGGGGAAAATAAAATAAAATAGTTTTGTTTAGGGTTTCCACTATTCTGGTAAGAACTAAATACCTGTATGGTGAAATAGAGCTTTGAACCAAGAATTGTGTAACTTTCATGATTCCACATACAAGATAAATGCTCTTGTATTTGTTTTTATAAGTGATATTGTACAATATAAAGAGCAACAGTATGATTCATGGTAATAATTTAAATTTTAAAATTTTCTTTCTTTAGAATGGTATTAAGTAGTAAGTAAAACATACCATGAAAAGTAGAGATATTGGGGGAGAAAGAAAAAAGCCTTGTATTTTAAAATCTTTAATGTCACTGTTTTCTCCTTTTAGAACAAGGGTCCTGCTATCATTTTTTACTGGGACCGGCCAATTTAGTAGTTGGTCTTTGGGTGAATTTGTGGTTTTCACTATATATAGGGATAGAAATAGAGATGTTACATTCTTTACTTACCCACTTACATATATACATATAGACATATACATATACAGTATAAATATTCATATATTCCTTAGCTCTGTCTACTGAGAACTATAAATAGAGACAACGCAATAGCAGTGATCTCCCTATCACCTAGATCTTAGTATCTAAATACCAATCTCCACTAAAAGCACACAGCTCTTTTAGAAAAATAGCTGGATCCAGGCTATGGCAGGGAAAGTACTTCTTGAGCCTTGAAAACTTGGTTTGCCATAAATTAATGATGGAGTTCTGTCAAGAGGACATAGAAGACAGTTTGAAGTGGATACCACTGATCAAATCTGAAACATTTTGAGAATCAAAATAAATAATGATAACCCATTGAATACAATAGGAATTCAGGAATCCATACCAAAAGAAATAAATTAATGGGTAATTTGAAAGTTTGATGAAGAATATGATATTTGCATAGTCTCTGTATTAGTCAGCCAAAGTGGTGCTGATGCAAAATACCAGAAACTGGTTGGTTTTTATAACAGGTATTTATTTGGGGTAGGAGGTTACAGATACCAGGTCATAAAGCATAAGTTACCTTCCCTCACCAAAGTCTGTTTTCACTTCTTGGAGCAAGATGGCTGCCAAAGTCTGTGAGAATTCAGACCTCCTGGGTTCCTCTGGGCTCAGCTCCTCTGTTTTCTCCACAAAGTCACCTGTAGACTATGAGGCTCTCTAGGCTTTGCCTCTCTCCCTGGGGCTCCAGCTTCAGCATCAACCTCCAACATCAAACCTCCAACAAAGCCCTCAGCTCTGTCTTTGCCATGCCTACTGGCACAAGAGGTTTACATGATTACTTAATCAAGGAAACCTATGAATCCAATATTATGCTCAGAGGAAAAGATCAGTTTACAAACATAATCCAATTATTTCTTTCTGGAATTCATCAATAATATCGAACTGTTATATTCTCAAAGTAACTACCCACAAAATTCTTGTTAATTACAAAAAGGAGAAGAATAATTCTACAATGGGGGAGCCTGGCAGACACCAATGCAATTGAATGATGGAAGCAAACACACCACTAATGGGGCAAATTGAACCAAGGTGCTCCCTGACAGGATACAATGATAAGAATATAGCATCACTTTTTTGATTTTCCTGTCAAAGATGCATAACCTGATCTAATAGAAGGAAGAAATAAAATCTCAAATTGGGGGGTATTCTATAATCAGCTGGATTGTATTCTCCAAAGTACCAAGGTCATGGAATTCTAGAAATATTGTGGAACATGAGCAGCTTGAAAGACAGAAAGACATGACAACTAAACAGATAAGGGGACTTCCGGCAAGATGGTGGCTGAGTGAGCTTGCCTTGCCGTCTCTCCTGGGAAGAGGCAGCTGGGCACCGCTGGAGGTTCTCCGGGACCAGGCTTTTTCAGGATTTTTTCAGGGCAGGAAGTGTCTGGACATCGATTTGGTGGGAAGGTAACGGAAAGGACTGGTCTATAAGATATAATTTGGGACTTTTCAGGAGGGGGAGGCAAGATGGCGGCTGAGTGAACTTCCCGGTTACTAGCTCCTGGGGGGAATCGGCTGGGAGGCGTCGGAGACTCTTTGGGACCGGCTGTTTCGGGATTTTGCCTGGTCCGGAGGTGTCTGGACATCGATTTGGAGGGAAGGTAACAGAGAGGATCCATCTGTGAAATATACACGGAGATCCCAGCTACGTGTGGAGGACTCCCTCCTTGGGTAGGCGGAGCCGAGGCAGCTAGCACCGCGGTGGGTGGCGGGTGGGAGAGCCGAGCCGTGCTGTGCCGCGGCGGGCGGCGGGCGAAGGAGCCGAGCCCAGCCGAGCCTAGCCGCGCTGCGGCGGGCGGCGGGCGGTGGGCAGGGAAGCCGAGTCCGGCTGAGCCTGGCTGAGCCGCGGCGGGCGGGGGGCCAAGCCCAGCTGAGCTCGGCCGAGCCCAGCCGTGCCACGCCGGGCGGTGAGCGGGAGAGCCGAGCCGCGCTGCACCGCGCCAGGCGGCGGGCGGGAAAGCCGAGCCCAGCCGAGCCGCGGTGGGCGGCAGGCGGGGGAACCGAGCCCAGCCGAGCCCAGCCGAGCTGCGGCAGGCGGCGGGAGGGGGACTGGAGCCCAGCTGAGCTCAGCCAAGCCTGGCGGCGGGGTTTCTGTTCTTGGTTTTTTTTTTTTTTGTTCTTGTTGTTCTTGTTGTTCTTGTTGTTGTTCTTTTTTTTTTTTTCTTTCAATCCTCTCTTTCTTGTCCCCAATATTCTTCTTATACTATTTTACCTTAACAATACAATAGGTCCTACAGGAAATACCTCACATTTGCTGGGTTTCCTCACCCTCCACTGCCTCATTTCTCTGTGAATAGATTTAGCCTATCTACACTATCCCCTTTCCCCTACAACTTGATATCCTCCACCATCTGCTATCTCTCCTATATTCCATCTCCCTTTCTTTGATCCACAAAGTGTCTAACTCTTAATTTCTAATACCTTTGTTTAGTTTTCCATCTGGTATTCGTCCCTGAAACTATTACCTTTCTTTTCTCTTTCCCTCTCTCACGAAAACAATAGCCTCTTAGTATGTACCACATTCCTCCCATATTCAGTCGTCTACCTCATTATAGGTACTTTCCTACTACTATAACTCTACACAATTTACATGATCTAACCTCCATCCTCCCAGAACTCATATTGTTGCTTTGTAAACATATATCACCAATACTACTTCACACTTTTTCCTTCCTTACACAACTGACTTTCCCCAGCACTAATACTTTCCTTTAAAGTGAGCTTAACCAGCAATAAGAAATTGGAATAAGAAGAACAAAGTGACAAAGAGAAGATATAACACTTACGCAAAAACAGCAGCTAATTAATCTCCAAGACTAGACAAAGAAGCTAAGGAACTGATTAAACCCGTCAAGAAAAAATGTTGACAAGACAGCAACAAAAATCTACAAACCAAACCAGTAATCAGGAAAACATGGCTGAATCCAATCAACAAACTGAAAATCAGGAAGGGGGGCAGGACTTCGCACAAGCAATGAAAGATCTCAGAACATTTATCACCGACAAATTTGATGAAGTAATGAAAGAGGTTAACAGCATGAAGACAACACTTGGAGGGGAAATTGCAGACATGTGCAAAAAAATAACAGATATGATGGAAATGAACACCACAATTCAAGAAATCAAAAATACACTTGCAGCAAATATCAGCAGACTAGAAGAGGCAGAGCAGAGAATTAGTGATGTGGAAGACAGTGCATTGGAAATCAAACAGATAGTAGAAGTGGTCAATAAAAAGGTAGAAAAGATCCAGATAGGACTTAGGGACCTGAATGATAACACAAAATGCTCAAACATACGTATTATAGGCATTCCAGAAGGAGAAGAGAAGGGAAAGGGGTCAGAAGGAGTGTTGCAGGAAATAATGAATGAAAACTTCCCAAATCTACTGAAAGAGACAGATGTACATATCCAAGAAGCACAGCGCACTCCACTGGTCATAAACCCCAACAGGCCCACCCCAAGACATATACTTGTCAAATTATCCAATGCTCAAGACAAAGAAAAAATTCTAAAAGCAGCAAGAGGAAAGAAAACCATCACATACAAGGGAAACTCCATAAGATTAAGTGCTGATTTCTCATCTGAAACGATGGAGGCAAGAAGGCAGTGGTATGATATAGTCAAGGTACTAAAGGAAAAAAATCTCCAACCAAGAATACTCTATCCAGCTAAACTAGCATTCAAAAATGATGGAGAGTTCCAAATATTCACAGATAAACAGAAACTGAAAGAGTATATCAACAAGAAACCTCCCCTTCAAGAAATTCTTAAGGGAATTCTGCAGGAAGAAAGGAAAAAACAGGACAGTCAGAGATGGAGGAGAGTGTAAAAGCAACAAGAAAGACAAAAATAGAAGGGGAAAATAAAATAATACAAACAAAATATAACAAACACAAATCCAACCAAAATATGGCTACCATAAATAACTCTCTAAACGTAATAACACTGAATGTCAACGGATTAAACTCACCTATCAAAAGATTCAGACTGGGACACTGGATAAGGAAATACGACCCATCTATATGCTGCCTACAAGAGACACATCTTAGACCCAGAGACTCATGGAGGTTGAAAGTGAATGGCTGGAAAACAATCATACAAGCAAACAACAACCAAAAAAAGGCAGGAGTAGCTATATTAATATCGGACAAAATAGACATTAAATGCGAAACAATTGTGAGAGACAAAGAAGGATACTACATTTTAGTGAAAGGGACAATTTGTCAAGAAGATCGAACAATCATAAATATTTATGCTCCTAACAAGGGCGCCTCTAAATATGTGAGGCAAATGCTGGAAAAACTAAGTGAAAGAATAGATGCATCTACAATTATAGTGGGGGATTTTAATACACCACTATCAACTCTGGACAGAACATCTCAAAAGAGAATGACTAAAGAAACAAAACATTTGAACAGTATATTAGAAGAGCTGGATCTAATAGACATATATAGATCATTACACCCAAACACAGCAGGATATACATTTTTCTCAAGCGCACATGGAACATTCTCCAAGATTGACCATATGGTAGGCCACAAAGAAAGGCTTAATGAATTCAGAAAGATTGAAATAATACAAAACAATATCTCTGACCACAGTGGAGTCAAGCTGGAAATTTGCAAGGGACAGAGACCCAGACTTCACACGACAATTTGGAAATTAAACAGCACACTCTTAGAAAAACAATGGGTCAAAGAGGAAATCTCAAAAGAAATCAATGACTACCTTGAAACAAATGATAATGATAACACAACATACCAAAATTTATGGGATGCAGCAAAAGCGGTACTGAGAGGGAAATTTATAGCCATAAATTCATATATCAAAAAAGAAGAAAGAGCAGAAATTGAAGAATTAACTGCACATTTGAAGGAATTAGAAAAACAACAACAAAGTAACCCAACAGGAAGAAGAAGGAAGGAAATAACAAAGATAAGAGCAGAACTAAATGAAATAGAAAATAAGAAAGCACTTGAAAAAATAAACAAGACCAAGAGCTGGTTTTTTGAGAAGATCAACAAAATTGACAAACCTAAACAGATAAAACTAAACAGATAAAACACAACAGATAAAAAGGACATTATTGGAACAATTAGCAAAATTTGAATGATATCAGAGTATTGAAGGTTATTAATTTTACAATGTTCATTTCCAGATGTTGACTAATGTGGCGATGTGTAAGAATGTCCTGATTTGTAAAAAATACACATCGACCACTTACTCTCAAGTGAGTTTGGATAAATGAAGTCCCTGTACTGAAACTGCATCATTTATGTAAATTTCACTGATTCAAAATATGAAGAATAAAAAAGATTTACAGGCAGGGCAAGATGGCATCTGAGTGAGCTCACTTCATAGTCTCTCCTGCAAAGACGTGGCCGAGTGAGTTTGGGCTGTTTTGGGGGCTTGCAATCAGGCAGGAGGTGTGTGGACGTGGATGTGGAGAGACAGTGACAGAGGTAGTGCTTGCTAAAGGTAGAATTGTGGGTTGCAAGTACAGAGGTTGGAGTCTGTGGGGAGGCGGGACCCCTCACCATAGGGCTGGCTGCTGCAGTGTTGCATGAGAACCGTCAGTTGTGTCGTGGCACTCCTGGGTCCGGTGGTCCTCAGATGCATAGTCCCCAGGTCCATGTGCCCTAAGCCCCTGTAGCCCATATTCCACAGACGTACATACCCTGAGTCTTCAGTGTCCCGGACTTCCCTTGCCTGAGGTCAGCACTCCCAGAAATCTGGAAATCCTCTGGTTTTGGACTGACTCTGTGAGTGGGAAGGATTTGGTGTGAGGTACAGCAGTGGGGCTGGGCAAGTATGAGTTCAATTTTCTTGTCTCCTCCCACTTTTCTTTTTTTGTGTGTGTGCTTGGAGGAGCATACCACCTGGCTTGGGGAGAGCCTGGTAAGAGAGGAGTGGTGAATCTGTTGAGAAAGCCCAATACACATAAACACCCTGGGATAGGAAACTTGGTCTGGGAGAAGGTGTAGTCAGAAAATCAACTTGCTCTCTAGTAGCACACCAAAAGGAGAGGGACTGTAGGAGGTGCTTCCTAAGCTTTCAATAGCATACTTGGGGTTCCCAGTGAGGTGTGGGTGCTCTCTCTCTGGAAATTAAAGAGTCATTCTTTTCTGTGCAGAGCTGGTTCAACAAGGACCCACTTGAATCTCCTACTGGACCACTCATGCAGCTTTCCTGCTGCCCTGGGAGAGAGAAGTGAGGAAGGGAGAAAGAGAGAATGTCAGATTCCTAAGTGTTTTAAATAACTGCAAAGAGGATTCCTTGCTTGAAACTTTGTCTAGTATTTTGTTGGTTTATCTTCTTGATTTTCTTACCTCTTTATTCCCCCAAGGCCCTTTCTTCTTTATTTTTTTCTCTTTTTCCTGCTTGCTTCCCCCTCCCTTTCTTTCTCTTTCTTTCTTCTTTCTTTTTCTTTCTTTCTTCCTTTCTTTTCTTTTTAATTTTTTTACATTAGGTACTGCAGGGAGCTTTTCACATTTGCTGTATTTCCTCATCCTCCATTTCCTCTTTTCTGTATTGATTTTGGCCACCAACACTATCCCCTCTCCTCTACATCTTTCTATCCTCCATCATTTCGTGTTTCTCTTACATTACACCTCTGTTTGCCTGCCTATTTTTCTGACTTTTTATTTCTAATACCTTTGTTCTGTATTCTTATATTTACTCTTTATACTACTGTACTTTCTTTTCTCTTTCCCTCTCTCCTGAACACACTGGCTTTTTAATTCACACTGTATTCCTCCCCATATTCAGTTCAATGTCTCATTATACATACACTATTTTCTTAATATTATTACTCTACATACCTTACATGACTTTAATATCCATTCTCCTAGATCTCACATGGTTCCTCTGTAATATTTACTATCAGTACTACTATTATTCATTTTATTTTCTTACTCCTTTTGCTTTCTCTGGCCCTAATATTTTCCTTCAAAGTAACTAACCAATGACAGAGTAATACAATAAAAAGAACAAAGTTACAAAAAGAAGACTTAACATGCATGCAAAAACAACAACCAAGTAAACCCCAAACTAGACAAAGAAGGTAAGGAACTGATTAAAATCCTCCAGATAAAATGATGACCACACAGCAACAAAAAACTACAAACCAAACTAATAATCAGGAAAATATGCCCCAATCCAATGAAAAAAGTAAGAATCAGGAAGAGGAGCAGACCATCGAACAAGTAATTAAAGCTCTCAAGACATATATTAGAGACCAATTTGATTAAGTGAAGGAAGAGATTAAGAATATGAAGAAAACACTTGGAAAGAATACAGAAGAAATTACAATCATACACAAAAAGATAACAGGTATGATGGTGATGAACAGCACAGTTCAAGAAATAAAAATACACTCTCAGCTAATAACAGCAGATTTGAAGTGGCAGAGGATGGATTTAGTGATATGGAAGACAGGACATCTGAAATCAAACAAATAGTAGAACTAATCAATAAAAAGAAAAAATCCAGCATGGACTTAGGGACCTGAATGACAATGCAAAATGCACAAACATATGCATTATATGCATCCCAGAAGGAGAAGAGAAGGGAAAGGGGATAGAAGGTGTGTTGGAGGAAATAATGGCTGAAAACTTCCCAAACATATTGAGGGAGATGGATGTACATGTCCAGGAAGCATGATGCAACCCAAACAGCATAAATTCCACCAGGCCTACCCCAAGACATATACTTGTCAAATTATGCAATGCTCAAGACAAAGAGGAAATACAAAAAGAGAAAAGAGAACCATCACATACAAAGGATGCTCCAAAAGGTTAAGTGCTGATTTCTCATCTGAAACCATCTCATCTAAGGCAAGAAGGCAGTGGTATGACATAGTAAAGGTACTAAAAAAAAAAAAAAATTCCTACCAAGAATACTATATCCAGCAAAGTTAGCATTCAAAAATGATGGAGAGTTCAAAATATTCACAGAGAAACAGAAACTTAGAGAGCATGTCAACAAGAATCCTGCCCTTCAAGAAATACTAAAGGGAGTTCTGCAGGAAGAAATAAAAAAACAAGAGAGACAGAGTTGGAGGAGAGTGCAAGAGCAACTAAAAAGACAAAAACAGAAAAAGAGAATCAAACAAAATATGACAAACACAAATCCAAAGAAAATAAGGCTAATATAAGTAATTCCTTGAAAGTAATAACACTTAATATCAATGGATTAAACTTACTGTCAAGAGACTCAGACTGGAAGATTGGATAAGGAAATAGGACCTATCTATATGCTGTTTACAAGAAACACATCTTAGACACAGGGATTCAAGGAGGCTGAAAGTAAATGGCTGGAAAACAATCTTACAAGAAAACAATAACCACAGGAGGGCAGGAGGAGCTATATTAATATCAGACAAAATAGACTTTAAATGAAAAACAATTGTGAGAGACAAAGATGGACACTACATATTAGTGAAAGGGATACTTTTTCAAGAAGAAAGAACAATCATAAATACGTATGCTCCTAACAAGGGTACCTCCAAATATGTGAGGCAAACACTGGAAAAACTAAGTGAAGGAATAGATGCCTCTACAATTATAGTGGGGGACTTTAATATACCACTATCAACTTTGGACAGAACATCTCAAAAGAGAATCAATAAAAAAACCAAGACTTTGAACAATGTATTAGAGGAGCTGGACCTATTAGACATATACAGAACATTACACCCAAACACAGCAGGATATACTTTCTTTTCAAGTGCACATGGATCATTCTCCAAGATGGACCACAGAAAAAGTCTCAATGAATTCAGAAAGACTGAAATCATACAAAATAATTTCTCTGACCACAGTGGAAAGAAGCTGGAAATCTGCAAGGGTCAGAGACCCAGATATGGCAACAAGATACGGAAGTTAAAGAACACACTCTTAGTAAAAGTGGGTCAAGGAGGTAATCTCAAAAGAAATTAATGACTACCTTGAAACTAATGAAAATGATAACACAACATATCAAATCCTATGGGATGAAGCAAAAGCAGTACTGAAGGGAAATTTATAGCCATAAATCATTACGTCAAAAGAGAAGAGCTAAAAATTGAAGAACTTCACACTTAGAGGAATTAGTTTAAAAAAACAACAAACTAACCCAAAGGAAGAAGAAAGAAGGAAATAACAAAGATAAGAATAGAACTAAATGAAATAGAAAATAAGAAAGCACTCAAAAAGATAAACAAAAGCAAGAGCTGGTTCTTTGGGAAGATCAATAGAATTGACAAAACCTTAGCTAGATTAAAAAGAAGATATCACCACTAAAGCCTCTCATAAGAGGATACTTTGAAAAATTATATGCTAAAAAAAAAAGACAATTTAGAGGAATTGGACAAATTCCTAGAAACACACAAGCAGCCTACATTGACAAAAGAACAAATTGACCATCTCAACAAACCAATTACAAGTAAAGAGAGAGAATTGGTCATTAAAAACCTCCCAACTAAGAAGAGCCCTGGACAAGACGGCTTCACAGCTGAATTCTACAAAACATTCCAGAAAGAACTAACACCAATCTTGCATAAACTCTTCCAAAAACTCGAAACAGAAGAAATATTGCCTCACTCATGCTATGATGCCATCATTCCTCTAGTACCAAACCCAAACAAAGATACCACAAGAAAGGAAAATTACAGAACAATCTCTCTAGTGAACCTAGCCACAAAAATCCTCAACAAAGTACTTGCTAATCATATTCAACAACACATTAAACAAATTATGCACCATGACCAAGTGGGATTCATTCCTGGCATGTAAGTATGGATCAACATAAGAAAATCAATTAATGTAATAAACCATAGAAACAGATTGAAGGACAAAAATAACATGATCATATCTATAGATGCAGAAAAAGCATTTCACAAAATACTGCACGCTTTCTTGATAAAAACACTGCAAAAGATAGGAATAGAAGGAAAATTTCTGAACATCTTTTCAAAGAGATATGAAAAACCCACAGCTAACATGATTTACAATGGTGAAATCCTAAAATCTTCAATCTAAGATCAGGAACAAGACAAGGATGCCCACTATCACCCCTCCTATTTAACATAGTCTTCGAAGTACTTGCTCGAGCACTGAAGCAAGAACCAGGCATAAAAGGCATCCAAACTGGAAAGGAAGAAGTCAAAATTTCACTATTTGCTGATGACAAGATCCTATACATAGAAAACCTGGAGAAGTTTACGACAAAGCTTCTAGAACTTATGAGTTCAGTGAAGTCACAGGTTACAAGGTCAACGTGCAAAAATCAGTAGCATTTCTGGATACCAATAAAAATCAATCTGAGGAGGAAATCAGGAATCAAATATCATTCACAATAGTAAGTAAAAAAATCACATACCTAGAAATAAATTTAACTAAAGATGTAAAAAACTTATACACAGAAAACTACACAACACTGTTCAAGGAAACCAAATAAGACCTAAATAAATGGAACAATATTGCCTGTTCATGGCTAGGAAGACTAAACATTATGATTTCTATGCTACCAAAACTGATGTACACATTCAATGCAATCCCAATAAAATTCAACACAGCATTTTTTAATGACCTAGAGAAACTATGATATTTATTTGGAAAGGAAAGAGGCCCTGAATAGCCGAAGACATATTGAGAAAAGAAAATGAAATTGGAGGAATCACAATCCCTGACTTCAAAACATACTACAAAGCTACAGTAGTGAAAATGGCATGATATTGGCACAAGGATAGATACACTGGCCAATGGAACTAAATTGAGAGTTCAGTTATAGATCCTCATACATACAGCCATAAGGTATTTGAAAAGGCCACCAAACCCTCTCAACTGGGAGAAAATGACCTCTTCAACAAATAGTGCCTGGAGAACTGGATATCCATATATAAAAGAATGAAAGAGGATCACTAACTCACAATCTAAACAAAAATCAACCCAAGATGGATCAAAGACATAAATATAAGAGCCAGGACTGTAAAGACCTTGGAAAGCAATGGAGGGAAGCATGTACAGGACCTTTTAATAGGAAACGGCTTCATGAACTTCACACCAAAAGCACGAACAGCAGAAGAATAAATGATAAAAGGGACTTCCACAAAATTAAAGCCTTCTGCACCTCAAAGGAGTTTGTCAAGAAAGTGAAAAGAGAGTCTAGACAATGGGAGAAAATATTTGGCAACCATATATGAGGAGAGGAAGCAGGCCGAGGTATGGTTAACCTCTGTGGCCAGCCCGGGGCAGCTGTAAGGCGCCACAGCTGCCCGGGAGGGGTGGCGGGAATGGGTGACTACACCCTCCGCCTGGTATGGGTGACTCCACCCTCACATTGCCCCCGGCTATGCCCCCTCGCCGGCCCACCTCTGTCCCATCTCCACCCACTAGTCTGCAGCGCTGCATCTCCTGGCCATATAAGGGTATTCTGCCCGTGCTCACCAATCTGCTCTCACCCATGCTAGCCCCACCCCCATTCCCTCGGGCTTATATTGTCAAGCACTTCCTCATTAAATCAGACCTGCGCCATCAGCCTCGTCTCCGTGTGGGTTCTTCCCCTCGTCGTTACTTGCCTGCAGCCCCTCTGCGGACTCCTCACCCAGGGAGCGAGCCGCAACCTCAACTGGCAGCCAATGTGGGGCAAAGGCAAGCTGAGAATCTCCGCCCAGGTAAGTAACCCCGTGGCCCGGCATGGGAGCTTCACTCACTCGCCGCCAAGCCCCGCAGGTTCGGGAGCTTGCTGCGCTCCTTGAGTGCCACAGCTGCAAGGTTTCAGTTCAACAGCTACAGCACTACTGGAACCTCTTAGTCCCTTTCAACCCCTGGCTGTCTACAGCCAACCTTTGGGATCCCAACACATACCGGTTGCTTATCGACCCTGTGTCGGCCGCCATGGAGCACGAGCACAAGTGCTTCCCACCTGGCCTCATCCCTACGCTCATTACCATCCGCTTCTGCCTTCAAGGCAGCGCGCCCCCCACAGTCTTTTCCTGCGAGGAGGGCCGAGGGGAGTCAGGCGACGACTCCGAGTCTCTTGTCGCCCGGCTCAATAACGCCCTCGATGCCGCGACTCCGCCGGAGCCCGAGAACAGCCACCAAGATGGCGAACTTCCACCTTCTTTTCCGAGCGACGCAAAAAATGGCGACCGGCGGCCTCCATTTCCGCCTGAAACCCAAAATGGCGCGCAGCCCACCACCGCGCAAAAAACTTACCCGGATGCCCCTCCTGCCTATACGGAGGACAGCCCGGAGTGCAAGGGAGGCGCCTCCGCGCCACCCAGGCCGCCGCCGCCCGCGCTGCCCTCAACCAACCCATTTTCGCAGCCTCCAACAGCGCCGCCTTACCAAGGCTCGCCACTAATGGCGATGAGCACTACGCTCGCCCCGCCTAGGTCTGCCTCTTTCCACTTTGGGGACCCTGGGGGCGGAGCAGGCGCTGCAGCAGTTTACTTCCAGACTCTCTGTGAAACCCCAGCCTATAACAACAGGCAATGGGACCAATCACCCCAGGAGGCCCACGCTGCCGCGGGGCCTCAGGTTTACCCCCTAAACCTAATGCGCACTCCGCAAAGGCCCCTGCCCTGGTACCCCCATGACCACGCTGAACTTAAATGGCTCAGAGAAGCGGTCAGGGAGGATGGGCTAGGTAGCCCTTACGCGCAGCAATTGTTAGAAAACATTTCAATTAACCTAAACATTCCCCAGGATTGGTTTAATTTGGCTCGCGCAATCTTAACCCCGGGACAATTTGTGAACTGGAGAGCACACTATCAGGACCAGGCCGAGCTTCAGGGTGAAACCAACAGGCAAAATGGCGTTCCGTTACACGCGGACTGTTTCCTAGGCACGGGAGCATATGCCAATCCAGCCGTATATGGCCAGGCCCCAGCAGTGTACTGGGATCAAGTGCGTGCTGTCGCCCTTAAGGCCTTCCGCCAATGCTCCGCAATAAAAACAGAAATTTACTAAGCTAATTCAAAGAAAGGATGAGGACTTCGCCACATTTGTCTCTAGGGTCCAGGAAGCCTGCGCCCATAAGGTAGAGAATGAGCAGGCCCAGACGGCCCTCGCCAAAGAGCTCATTTTAGATGGAGCAAACTACATATGTAAGAATGCCATTGGGCCCCTAAGGGAAGGGGACATCTATGATTGGATCCTTGCATGCAAGGACCTAGACCAAACTACACAAGTCCTCGCCACCACTCTGGCCAATTCGCTGGCCCAGGCCCTGGCAGTTAGCAGTGGCCCCTGCTACAGGTGCGACCAACCCGGCCACTTCGCTCGGGAGTGCCCTACCGCTGCACCCCCCCCCCCCAGCAAAGGGGGGCGTGATAAACCCTCCACGCCATGCCCAAAATGCAAGCGCGGATATCATTGGGCCCGAGATTGCCGCGCAAAAACCGATAAATCAGGCAAGCCTTTAAACTCCAGAGGGGGCAAGCCTCAGCCCCGCTTCCAAGAGGCCGCCCACCCACTGCTAAAACCCTAATGTGGGCACTTCCCATCGGCAAAGACAGGCCCACCATGGCGTTGAAAATAGGTGAGCAATGGTTTCATGGTACACTGGACTCAGGGGCAGAAGTTACCTGCTTCCCCTTTTGCTATGCAAAATTTTGGGACCTAATGGACGGCCCACCCATGCAAGGCACCACGGGGGGAGCACCCTCCAAGCAAGCCAGAAACCCCATAACCTGGGAGGACGAGGAGGGGCATACAGGCAGTTTCTGGCCCCTCTTCCTTCCAGAGCTGCCCACCATCCTTTGGGGGAGAGATGTCCTCTCTCAGAGCGGGGCCATTATTACCACGGTTCCCCCCCAATAGGATGGGCCATTGCTCCCGGCACACCACCTGAGCCCGCTCCCCTGCAGTGGGACACAGAGGAGCCTATATTGGTCGAGCAATGGCCTCTACCGCCCCACAAACTCGAAGCTCTGGCAAAGTTAGTACAGGAACAATTAGAGAAAGGGCACATAGAGCCCTCCACCAGCCCCTATAACTCGCCGGTTTTTGTTATCCACAAAAAGGCGAAAGGTACTTACAGATTCCTCCACGATCTCCGAGAGATCAACAAGCACATAATCCCCATGGGCTCGCCGCAGCCTGGCCTACCCCATCCATCGGCCATCCCGACACATTACCACATCCTCATACTAGACATTAAGGACTGTTTCTTCTCCATCCCACTGCATCCCACAGACAGGCACAAATTCGCCTACACGGTACCTCTGGGTAATCACAAGGGGGCCAGCCCCTGGTACCAATGGCGCGTCCTTCCACAGGGAATGCGCAACAGTCCCACCATCTGCCAAAACTACGTCAACTTTGCAATTGAGCCATTGAGAGATCAGGCATACATCCTCCATTACATGGACGACATTCTTCTCGCACACCCACACGAGGAGCACTTACAAACCACTATGACCAAGCTTCTCACAAACCTACTGGCTCTAGGCCTAACTGTCAGCAGAGAAAAGGTACAACATGCTCCACCCTTCACTTTCCTAGGGTTTCGCATTACATCACATGTGCAACCCACATCACCACAGATACATATCCCTAACAGCTTAACAATGGCCGAGCTGCAGCAGCTGTGTGGGAACATTAACTGGGTGCGCACAGCCATTCCTGTCACTACGGCGCAGCTCGAGCCCCTGTTCTCCCTCCTAAAGAGACCATGCCCGCCAACAGCTATAGCGAGCCAGCACATCAAGGTCACTCCAGCAGCCCAGGCTGCCTTGAAACGTGTCAACAAGGCAATCGTCACCATGTCACTGCAGAGACACCAACCCAACAAGCCCATACTTGCCCTCGTACTCCATACCCCAGGGACACCCACCGGTGTCCTCTGGCAGGAGAGCCCTCTCCAATGGCTACACCTCGCTAAGAGCCGGCTTCCAAAAATATACCCTGCCATCCAAGCCTATATCAACTTGGCACACGACCTCCTTACACTCTGCCTTCACACTTACAATACCCAGCCAGCTTCCATCATCTGGCCTCTCACAGCAAAGGACACCAATTACCTCATACAGGAGAACACGTCCATGCAGACACTTCTGGAGCGATATTCTGGGGCCTTTGATAATCATTACCCCGCTCATAAGCTCCTCCAAGGTCTAATCCACATACCCTTGGCTCGGCAGCACCACCCCTTTCCCAGCTCCACCCCGCTGCCACACTGTACTACGGCATTCACGGATGCCTCCAAAGATAAGTTGGCATTTGTTGCATACACCAGGCACAAGAAACTCCCAATAAAACAGGTCTTCACTAACCCAGACTCCGTACAGGCAGGCGAGCTTTCAGCAGTCATCGCCTGCCTCCATGCCTTCGCAGACCAACCCGTAAATATTTTCATGGACAGCCTATACACAATGCAGGTCTGCAAAACTATCGCCCATGCCACCTTCTTTCCAGAGAACACACCCCTCGATGCAGCGCTCTCCGCTCTGAAGCAGCTGCTGGAGGGCAGATATAAGCCATGGTACATTGCGCACATCAGAAGCCACACATCCCTACCAGGACCGCTGGCTGCAGGCAATGAGCTGGCGGACTGCGCCGTCTCCGTCCATGCCCTTACCGTGGCGGGAAACCACATAAATCAAGCAAAATCCCTGCACGCCAGGTTCCATTTCTCAGCAGCCTCACTAAAGCACCTGCTGCCAGACTTGCCTATAGAAACTTGCAAGCACCTGGTGTGTGCATGCAAAACATGCGCGCCTTTCCTTCCACTTGGGCCATTGCAGCCCCAGGGGGTCAACCCCAGAGGCCTAAAGCCCAACTCCAGATGGCAAATGGACGTTATGCACGTCCCCTCTTTCGGGAGGCTTAAGTATGTCCACGTCATTTTAGACACATACTCCCATCTCACCTATGCGGCCGCCCTCCCAGGGGAGTCCGCCAAATACTCCATCAAGGCCCTGAGACAGGCCATCCTGTTCATGGGCGTCCCCTGGGACCTAAAAACTGACAACGGGCCCACCTACCACAGCAATAGCTTTTACTTATTTCTTCAGACGTACCACATCACACACCACTTTAGCATCCCATACAACCCTCAAGGACAAGCCATCATTGAAAACACACACCATCACCTGAAAACTCTAATACAAAAGGAGAGGGAAACCCATCCCCACCACACTCCAGATGAGATCATCACAGCATGTCTCATCCACCTTAACCTCCTCACATTTGACGGCAAGGGCCTCTCGGCCATCCACAAACACTGGGGACCATCCTATTTGCCCACACCCATGCCGATGGTCCACTGGAAGGATCCAGAAACAAATGTCTGGAGAGGGCCCAGCCCCCTCCTCACCCAAGGGAGAGGTTTTGCTTGTGTCTTTCCAGAAGATGCCTCCCAGCCAATCTGGATCCCGGGCGGAAACGTCAAACCAGCCACCTCCACAGCGGCCAACCACGAGGAAAGAACGCCGCGGCATGAGAGCCCTGTGTCACCGACTGAAACAAGCATCTATGGAGGAGAAGGATGGTCTAGACACGATCATCAAACTCTACCACCAAGCCAAGGCGCAGCAACGCATCGCTGAAAAACCCCAAGGCGTAATACCCCTGCTTATAATCATGCTCTCGCTTGCCACCACAGGTCAAGGCATGGAGCTCTGGGCCACCGTCCAACGGCTCCCTGGATTCCTCTTTCTCACACCATCCAGCCCTCTCTTCCCCCGCATCCTTCACTCCTCCTGCAATCTCAGCCTCCCGTGAGATCCTCGCATTCTACCCCGGCAAGCCCCACTTAACGTCTCTGTTGAGCCTCCCCCTGATGCGCTCCTTTTCACCACCCGCAACTGCCCGGTAACCTACCCCTACATGTTCCAAAACCCCCGTTCCCGAGCTACCACCCACTCCCTCCAAACCCATATAACCACCCTGCAAAACATTGCCATCCTTATAGTCTCTGCCAACCTCCTTATCCAGCTAGCCCAAACGTTTGCGAGTCTATTCCAACTTGCTAACGTGCTGTTCTACGGCATGGTACTATTAGGCACTCTCCTCATAGCTATTGCTATTAAGCGCACGCTCTTGGCCCTCTCCCACCTGTGTAATTAAAACCGGCTTATCGCCGCCGCAGCGTTGTCCTTAAATAAGAAAGAAGGGGGAGATGAGGAGAGGAAGCAGGCCAAGATATGGTTAACTTCTGTGGCCAGCCCGGGGCAGCTGTAAGGCGCCACAGCTGCCCGGGAGGGGTGGCGGGAATGGGTGACTACACCCTCCGCCTGGTACGGGTGACTCCGCCCTCACATTGCCCCCGGCTACGCCCCCTCGCTGGCCCACCTCTGTCCCGTCTCCACCCACTAGTCTGCAGCACTGAATCTCCTGGCCATATAAGGGTATTCTGCCCGTGCTCACCAATCCGCTCTCACCCCATGCTAGCCCCACCCCCATTCCCTCGGGCTTATATTGTCAAGCACTTCCTCATTAAATCAGACCTGCGCCATCAGCCTCGTCTCCATGTGGGTTCTTCCCCTCGTCGTTACTTGCCTGCAGCCCCTCTGCGGACTCCTCACCCAGCAAGCCGCAACCTCACATATATCTGATAGGAGACTTATATCTTGCATGTATAAGGAATCCCAATATCTTGAAAATAAAAAGACAAAGAACCCATTTTAAAAATGGAAAAAGATATGAACAGACACTTCTCCAAAGATGATATACAAATGGCTAAAAAACACATGAAAAGATGCTCAAAATCACTAGCTATTGGGTAAATGCAAATCAAAACAACGAGATGCCATCTTACTCCCATAAGACTGGCAGCTATCAAAAAATCAGAACACTACAATTGTTGGAGAGGATGTGGAGGAATGGGAACACTCATCCACTGTGGGTGGGAATGAAAAAGGATCCAGCCATTCTGGAGGACAGTTTGGTGGTTTCTCAAAAAACTAGCTATAGATTTGCCATATGACCCAGCAATTCCACTGCTGGGTATATACCCAGTAGAACTAAAAACAAGGACACAAACAGATAAATGCACACCAATGTTCATAGCAGCACTGTGCACTATTGCCAAAAGTTGGAATCAACCCAAATGCCCAAAACAAATGAATGGATAAATAAAATGTGGTATATATATATGATGGAATGCTAAACAGCTATAAGAAATATAGTTCATAAATAATTCCTTGAAAGTAATAGCACTGAATGTCAATGGATTAAACTCACCTATCAAAAGATTCAGACTGGGACATTGGATAAGGAAATATGACCCATCTATATGCTGTCTACAAGAGACACATCTTAGATCCAGAGATTCATGGAGGCTGAAAGTGAATGGTTGGAAAACAATCTTGCAAGCAAACAACCAAAAAAAAGGCAGGAGTAGCAATATTAATATCAGACGAAATAGACTTTAAATGTGAAACAACTGTGAGAGACAAAGAAGGATACTACATATTAGTGAAAGGGACAACTCTCAAGAGGAAAGAACAATCATAAATATTTATGCTCCTAACAAGGGTGCCTCTAAATACGTGAGGCAAACACTGGAAAAACTAAGTGAAAGAATAGATGCATCTACAATTATAGTGGGGGATTTTAATACACCCCTATCAACTCTGGATAGAACATCTCAAAAGAGAATCACTAAAGAAACAAAATATTTGAAAAGTATATTAGAGGAGCTGGATCTAATAGACATATATAGATCATTACACCAAAACACAGCAGGATATAAATTTTTCTCAAGTGCACATGAATCATTCTCCAAGATAGACCATATGCTAGGCCAAAAGAAAGGCTTAATGAATTCAGAAAGATCAAAATCATACAAAATAATATCTCTGACCACAGTGGAATGAAGCTGGAAATTTGCAACGGCCAGAGGCCCAGATCTCACACCAAGATATGGAAATTAAACAGCACACTCTTAGAAAAACAGTGGGTCAAAGAGGAAATCTTAAAAGAAATCAATGACTACCTTGAAACAAATGATAATGATAACACAACATACCAGAATTTATGGGATGCAGCAAAAGTAGTACTGAGAGGGAAATTTATAGCAATAAATTTATATATCAAAAAAGAAGAAAGAGCAAAAATTGAAGAACTAACTGCACATTTGGAGGAATTAGAAAAATAAAACAACAAAGTAATCCCACAGGAAGAAGGAAGAAATAAAAAAGATAAGAGCACAACTAAAGGAAATAGAAAATAAGAAAGTACTTGAAAAGATAAACAAGATCAAGAGCTGGTTTTTTGAGAAGATCAACAAAATTGACAAACCTTTAGCGAGACTAACAAAGGAAAAAAGAGAGAAGATGCAAATACACAAAATAAGAAATGAGAAAGGAGATATCACCACTGACCCCACAGAAATAAAGACTCTCATAAGAGGATACTTTGAAAAACTATATTCCAACAAAAACAACAATTCAGAGGAAATGGACAAATTCCTAGAAATACATAAGCAGCCTATATCGATGAAAGAAGAAATTGAAGATCTCAACAAACCAATCACAAGTAAAGAGATAGAATCAGTCATTAAAAACCTCCCAACTAAGAAGAGCCCAGGGCCAGACGGCTTCACAGGTGAATTCTACGAAACATTCCAGAAAGAAGTAACACCAATCCTGCTGAAACTATTCCAAAAAACTGAAACAGAAGGAACATTGCCTAACTCCTTCTATGATGCCAACATTACCCTAGTACCAAAGCCAAACAAAGACACCACAAGAAAGGAAAATTACAGACCAATTTCTCTAATGAACCTAGATGCAAAAATACTTAACAAAATACTTGCTAATCGTATTCAACAACACATTAAACAAATTATACACCACGACCAAGTGGGATTCATTCCAGGTATGCAAGGATGGTTCAACATAAGAAAATCAATCAATGTAATACACCATATAAACAGATTGAAGGAAAAAAATCACATGATTATATCTATAGATGCAGAAAAAGCATTTGACAAAATACAGCACCCTTTCTTGATAAAAACACTCCAAAAGATCAGAATACAAGGAAATTTTTTGAACAAGATAAAGAGTATATATGAAAAACCCATGGCCAACATCGTTTACAATGGAGAAATCCTAAAACCCTTCCCTCTAAAGTCAGGAACAATACAAGGATGCCCACTCTCTCCCCTTCTATTTAACATTGTCTTAGAAGTACTTGCTAGAGCACTGAGGCAAGAACCAGATATAAAAGGCATTCAAATTGGAAAGGAAGAAGTCAAAATTTCATTATTTGCAGATGACATGATCCTATACATAGAAAACCCTGAGAGGTCTACAACAATGCTTCTAGAACTCATAAATGAGTTTAGTAAAGTCGCAGGTTATAAGACCAATGCGCAAAAATCAGTAGCACTTCTGTACACCAATAATGAGCAAGATCAGGAGGAAATCAAGAAATAAATACCATTCACAATAGTAAATTAAAAAATCAAATATTTAGGAATAAATTTAACTAAAGATGTAAAAAACTTATACACCGAGAACTATACAAGACTGTTCAAGGAAATCAAAGAAGACCTAAAAGAATATAGTACAAACACGTGATAACATGGATGAATCTTGAGAACCTTATGTTGAATGAAGCAACCCAGGCATTGAAGGACAAATACTACACGACCTCACTGACATGAAATAAGTAAACCAAGCTGTCTCAGAGAGGTAGAGACTGGATGATAAACTTAAAGGAAACTGGGGGGTAGAGGAAGGTTGTGACCTGACACCTACATGGGTGAAATCTATGATAAGCTGGAGGTAAGTATTTGTACAGGGAAGGGATAAAATGGGGGCATAGGGGTACCTTTGGGTGGGGCTTTGTGGGTTTCAGCAGGGCTAGGGATGGGAGGATGGGTCAGATGGCCAAAAAAATTGGGGGTAGGGTGGGGAGAACATTTGAACATAGGAGATTGTCAGGTATGTGGTTGAAATTATAATGTAGAGAAAACTCTTTAGAAAATATAATAAGGAAGATCACCTGTTTAAGATGCTTAAGGTAGGGGGCATTTGACACAGGGCAAGCTTCTAGGGAGTATATGAGTGCTCATTTTGTCATAGTGCGTTATATCATTGGGTGGTGACCCATACACTGAGAGTGAAGGTATACCAACATTCTAGGAAAGACTGATATTCTCAAACAGGGAATTCAATCTCTCGAGATAATTGGTGGCTCCCAATGGGTTAGGACAGTCAAGTATGTCAAGCCCTCTACATTGTTGTAAGTGTCTCTGAATATGGTCCTTCAAGTAATGAAGATTGATTGTCATGGTGGGCCCTGAGGGGAGGGAGAAAGAGGTGTTGAATACATGGAATCAGTGTAACTGTGGGGTGATGGAAGTGTTCCACAAGATCATGCAATGACGAATATAGGACATGTTAAATTACACCAAAAATGTATAAAAAAGTCTATAGGCTAAAATGTAAACCATAATGTAAAACAAAAGATAACTAAAAATTTAGAAAATTTTACAGTCTAAAATATAAACCATAATGTAAAACCAAATGGAACCATGTTTGAAAGCTATTGTTCTAATAGCTGTACATCAGCTGCAGGAAATATAATAGGAACATGTAAAAAGATCATTGCTGAGGAAGGGACAAATGGTTTGATGTTGGATATGTGGGAGTACTGTATATTGTATATATGAATTACTGTGATCTAAAACTTATGTGAAGACAAACAATAATTAGAAAAAAAAAAGGATGTAGACATTGACGAAGAAATGGAAGAAACTGTCTTGCCACTGTACTTACAGGGCAACACCTATAGTGGTGATGAACAGCAAAATGTCAAAAACAAAGCTTTTTCATTTTTTCATTTTTTGATACTCCAATTTAATTTTCCTTTATTTAGTTTTTCTAAATTACTATGTATTCTATATGTAACCTTTAAAACCATCACTATATTCCATTTTACTCTTAATGGAACCTGGTAACATATTGGGCTTCCTTTTTGAAGAAGTTTTAGACCAGAGAGAGGTTCAACTATGGTGGGGGAGGAGCACTCATGGGGGGCACATCATTGGAAGGGAGTTCTCCCGGGCATGAATACAGGGTAAACAGAAAGGTTTGAATATTTTCATAGTGGTTTCAGTTGGAAACGACAGCTGAGAGAGTGCTGAGTTCCTGGCCAGGGGAGCTTTATTACATTCCCCAATGGAACAGCAAAAATTCCCCAAGTTCAATGGCAAAAACCAACAAAGGTGGATGGTCCAATGATAAGCACTTGATACCAATGGCTCCAATTAATGAGCCTGTGTGCCTGAAATATGAACTAGGCCTAGAGTTGTGGGGTGCCTATGAGTGACCTCCTGAGAGCCTCCATGTTGCTCAAAGGTGGCTACTCTCTAAGTCAAACTCAGCATATAGATGTATTGCCTTCCCCCCAGTGTGGGACATGACTCCTGGGGATAAGCCTCCCTGGAGCTGAGGGATTACTACCAAGCATCAGCTGATGTAACTAGAAAAAGACCTTGAATAAAGGGGTCAACTCAGACTGGCAGAATATCTCAGACTACATGGAATATCAGGTGTTAAAAACTGCTTTTTCGACTTCCGGAAAGATGGTGGCTGAGTGAGCTTGCCTTGCCGTCTCTCCTGGGAAGAGGCAGCTGGGCACCGCTGGAGGTTCTCCGGGACCAGGCTTTTTCAGGATCTTTTCAGGGCAGGAAGTGTCTGGACATCGATTTGGTGGGAAGGTAACGGAAAGGACAGGTCTATAAGATATAATTTGGGACTTTTCAGGAGGGGGAGGCAAGATGGCGGCTGAGTGAACTTCCCGGTTACTAGCTGGATAAGGAAATACGACCCATCTATATGCTGCCTACAAGAGACACATCTTAGACCCAGAGACTCATGGAGGTTGAAAGTGAATGGCTGGAAAACAATCATACAAGCAAACAACAACCAAAAAAAGGCAGGAGTAGCTATATTAATATCAGACAAAATAGACTTTAAATGCGAAACAATTGTGAGAGACAAAGAAGGATACTATATTTTAGTGAAAGGGACAATTTGTCAAGAAGATCGAACAATCATAAATATTTATGCTCCTAACAAGGGCGCCTCTAAATATGTGAGGCAAACGCTGGAAAAACTAAGTGAAAGAATAGATGCATCTACAATTATAGTGGGGGATTTTAATACACCACTATCAACTCTGGACAGAACATCTCAAAAGAGAATGACTAAAGAAACAAAACATTTGAACAGTATATTAGAAGAGCTGGATCTAATAGACATATATAGATCATTACACCCAAACACAGCAGGATATACATTTTTCTCAAGCGCACATGGAACATTCTCCAAGATTGACCATATGCTAGGCCACAAAGAAAGGCTTAATGAATTCAGAAAGATCGAAATCATACAAAACAATATCTCTGACCACAGTGGAGTCAAGCTGGAAATTTGCAAGGGACAGAGACCCAGACTTCACACGACAATTTGGAAATTAAACAGCACACTCTTAGAAAAACAGTGGGTCAAAGAGGAAATCTCAAAAGAAATCAATGACTACCTTGAAACAAATGATAATGATAACACAACATACCAAAATTTATGGGATACAGCAAAAGCGGTACTGAGAGGGAAATTTATAGCCATAAATTCATATATCAAAAAAGAAGAGCAGAAATTGAAGAATTAACTGCACATTTGAAGGAATTAGAAAAACAACAAAGTAACCCAACAGGAAGAAGAAGGAAGGAAATAACAAAGATAAGAGCAGAACTAAATGAAATAGAAAATAAGAAAGCACTTGAAAAAATAAACAAGACCAAGAGCTGGTTTTTTGAGAAGATCAACAAAATTGACAAACCTTTAGCGAGACTAACAAAGAAGAGAAAAGAAAAGATGCAAATACACAAAATAAGAAATGAGAAAGGTGATATCACCACTGACCCCACAGAAATAAAGACTATCATAAGAGGATACTTTGAAAAACTATATTCCAACAAAAATGACAATTTAGAGGAAATGGACAAATTCCTAGAAATACATAAGCAGCCCATACTGATGAAAGAAGAAATTGATGATCTTAACAAACCAATCACAAGCAAAGAGATAGAATCAGTCATTAAAAATCTCCCAACTAAGAAGAGCCCAGGGCCAGACGGCTTCACAGGTGAATTCTACAAAACATTCCGGAAAGAACTAACACCAATCCTGTTGAAACTATTCCAAAAAATTGAAACAGAAGGAACACTGCCTAATTCCTTCTATGATGCCAACATTACCCTAGTACCAAAGCCAAACAAAGACACCACAAGAAAGGAAAATTACAGACCAATTTCTCTAATGAACCTAGACGGAAAAATACTTAACAAAATACTTGCTAATCGTATTCAACAACACATTAAACGAATTATACACCATGACCAAGTGGGATTTATCCCAGGTATGCAAGGATGGTTCAACATAAGAAAATCAATCAATGTAATACACCATATAAACAGATTGAGAGAAAAAAACCACATGATTATATCTATAGATGCAGAAAAGGCATTTGACAAAATACAGCACCCCTTCCTGATAAAAACACTCCAAAAGATCGGAATACAAGGAAACTTTTTGAACATGATAAAGAGTATATATGAAAATCCTACAGCCAACATTGTTTACAATGGCGAAATCCTGAAATCCTTCCCTCTAAAATCAGGAACAAGACAAGGATGCCCATTGTCTCCGCTCCTATTTAACATTGTCTTGGAAGTACTGGCTCGAGCACTGAGACAAGAACCAGATATAAAAGGCATTCAAATTGGAAAGGAAGAAGTCAAAATATCATTATTTGCAGATGACATGATCCTATATACAGAAAACCCTGAGAGATCTTCAACAAAGCTCCTAGAACTCATAAATGAGTTTAGCAAAGTCGCAGGTTATAAGATCAATGCGCAAAAATCAGTAGCATTTCTATACACCAATAATGAGCAAGATCAGGAGGAAATCAAGAAACAAATACCATTCACAATAGTAAATAAAAAAATCAAATACTTAGGAATAAATTTAACTAAAGAGGTAAAAAACTTATACATCGAGAACTATACAAGATTGTTCAAGGAAATCAAAGAAGACCTAAATAAACGGAAGAATATTCCCTGTTCATGGATAGGAAGACTAATATTATTAAGATGTCTATCCTACCAAAACTGATCTACACATTCAAAGCAATCCCAATAAAAATCAACACAGCCTTCTTTAAGGAACTAGAAAAACTAACTATGAAATTTATTTGGAATAAAAAGAGGCCCCGAATAGCCAAAGACATATTGAAAAAGAAAAACGAAATAGGAGGAATCACACTTCCTGACTTCAAAACATACTACAAAGCTACAGTAGTGAAAACAGCATGGTACTGGCATAAGGAGAGACACACAGACCAATGGAATCGAATTGAAAGTTCAGATATAGAACCTCATGTATATAGCCATATAATATTCGATAAAGCCACCAAACCCTCTCAACTGGGAGAGAATGGCCTATTCAAGAAATGGTGCCTGGAGAACTGGATAGCCATATGTAGAAGAATGAAAGAGGATTACCATCTCACACCTTATACAAAGATCAACTCAAGATGGATCAAAGACCTAAATATAAGAGCCAAGACCATAAAGACCTTAGAAAGCAGTGTAGGGAAACATCTACAGGACCTTGTAATAGGAAATGGCTTCATGAATATCACACCAAAAGCACGAGCAGCAAAAGAACAAATAGATAAATGGGACTACCTCAAAATTAAAGCCTTCTGCACCTCAAAGGAGTTTGTCAAGAAAGTAAAAAGGGAACCCACACAATGGGAGAAAATATTTGGCAACCATATATCTGATAAGAGACTTATAACTTGCATATATAAAGAACTCATATATCTCGAAAACAAAAAGATAAACAACCCATTGAAAAAATGGGAAAAAGACTTAAACAGACACTTCTCCAAAGAAGAAATACAAATGGCTAGAAAGCACATGAAAAAATGCTCCAAATCCCTAGCTATCAGGGAAATGCAAATCAAAACTACAATGAGATACCATCTTACTCCCATAAGATTGGCAGCCATGAAAAAAACAGTAGAATACAAATGCTGGAGAGGATGTGAAGAAAGGGGAACACTCATCCATTGCTGGTGGGAATGCAGAAGGATCCAACCATTCTGGAGGACAGTTTGGCAGTTTCTCAAAAAATTATCCATAGATTTGCCATATGACCCAGCAATACCACTGCTGGGTATATACCCATCAGATCTGAAAACAAGGACACAAACCGATATATGTACACCAATGTTCATAGCAGCATTGTTCACCATCGCCAAAAGTTGGAATCAATCCAAAAATCCATCAACAGATGAGTGGATCAATAAAATGTGGTATATACATACAATGGAATACTACTCAGCTGTAAGAACCAATACACTACAATCGCACGTGATAACATGGATGAACCTTGAGAATCTTATGTTAAGTGAAGCAACCCAGGCATTGAAGGACAAATACTATATGACCTCAATGATATGAAATAAGTTAACTGCCTCAGAGAGCTAGAGTCTGGAAAAGTGGCTTACTGGAAATTGGGGGGTGGAGGAAGGATGTGAGTTAATGTCTGTAGGGGTGGAATCTGTGATGAGCTGGGGGTAAGTATGAGCACAAAGAAGGGACAAAATGGGGGCAAGGGGTTACCTTCGGGTGGGGTTTTCTGGGTTTGAGGGGGGCTGGGGATGGGAAGAGGGGTAATATGGTCCAAGAAATAGGTGGGAGGGAGGGGCAACATACAAACATGGGAGAGTGCCAGAAGTTTGTTGAGAACTAAATGTTGAGTAAAACGTATCAAAGTATAAGTAGGAGGGTCACCTGGTTAGGACGCTCAGGGGGTATGGTCTGATGCGGGACGGACTCCGGAGGGAATAGCTGAAGGCTCATTTTGCCAAGGTGGGTTCTACCATTGGGTGGGGTGGACCCATATCCTGGGGAAGACTAATGCCATCGAATAGAGAGAACTGTATCTCTCGTGAGAAAGGACGGCTCCCAGGGCATTAGATTGGCAGGCGTTGTGGGCCCTAAGGGGAGGGGAAAATGGACGTGCAATGGATAGAACAAAGGTAAATAAGGGGGCAAAAGAGGAGTTATGTGAGAGTACACGAGGATGAATATAAACCAGCTAATATTACACCAAAAACATATAGGGGACGACAGACTAATAATGAAAACCATAAGACAAAACATAGGATAACTAAAAAATTTAGAAAACTGTACAACCTAAAGTATGGACCACATAGTAAGCACAAATGTTACCTTGTTTGAAAACTATAGTTTCGGAATCTGTACATCAGTTTCAGGAAATATGATATGAATAAGTTAAAAGATTATTGTTGTGGAAGGGAAAAGGTTTTATGGTGGATCTGGGGAAATACTGTATATTGTATATATGAATTTTGGTGATCTAAGACTCTTCTGAAGCTGACATTATGTTGGGATTCACTTTACGGGAAGTTTTGGATCACAGAGTGGTTCAACAATGGCAGTGGAGGAATACTGATATGGGATGTTATTGACAGGATATATATGGTTGACAGGGAGTTATACAGGGCATATGCCCAGGGTATATGGTAATGTCTATATATACTCATAGTGGAAACAATTAAAAACAACAGCTGGGGGGGTACTGGGCTCCTGGCCGGGGGATCACTGTTGTGGGCCCTGGGAGAGCAGCGGCAATCCTCCAGGTGCAACGGCAAGAACCAGGAAGGAAGGAGGGCCCAACAGTGGGCTCTTGATACTAATGGCTACACTTTTGAGCCTATGCACCTGCAACAAGAACAAGGCCTAGAGTAGCATTGTGCCTGGAGGTTTCCTCCTGACAGCCTTCATGTTACTCAAATGTGGCCACTCTCACAGCCAAACTCAGGGTGTAGATGTGATGCGTTCCCCCCAGCGTGGGACACGACACCCGGGGATGAGCCTCCCTGGCACCGAGGGATCACTACCACATACCAGCTGAAGAAGCAACTAGAAAATGACCTTGAATTAAAGATTCAATGCGGAACAGCAGAATATACCTGTCTACATATAATAACATGACTTCGGGAAGCGGTTTGACCTAATGTAAGGGGGAAATGGAAAGGAGAAATGAGATTATAAGGCTGTGAGTCTCTAAAAAAGAGTCTGGAGGTTGTCAGAAGGAATACCCCTATGTACAACTGAACAGAGTCTACGAGACAGATAAGGTAGATACAACCCCAGGTATTGGTTCTTTTGAGGGATAAAGAGACCCACGGGTTCTATGGTCATGGCAGAAGGGGTTCACTGCCATGACAGATGGCCCTTCTTTGGAGCTGGTGTTTCTGCATGATGGAAATGGACTCAGAGGGGATCTCTTTTCACAAGACTTTCATGCTACTTTATTGGAATTGTAGTTGGTGCTGAGTTTAAGATATATGTAGGGGATTTGAATCTCTGGACTGATAATATGACACCCAGGCCCAGAGCCTCAACAGACTTCAGCTCCTACACTTTGACTTATTGGACTTACTCCACTCAGCTAACATGGAGCTGAAGAAGGTCAACCACCACAACATGGAGCCTAGAGTGTCTACAACTGGAAGCGGGAAGAGTGCATCCAGTACCCATGTGGAATCTAAGCTCTCACTTGACATAGGTGTGCAATGGACACAACCAATCCAATGTCCACAGAGAAAATGTGGAATGGGTGTGGGAACGGTAGCCATGGGGGGCTGCTGGGTGTGGGGAACGGGAGGAAGAGATGAGATGTGGAGGCGTTTTCGGGACGTGGAGTTGTCCTGGATAGTGCTTCACGGACAATTACGGGACACTGTAGATCCCCCCAGGGCCCACTGGATGGAACGTGAGAGAGTCTGGGCTATGATGTGGACCATTGACTATGGGGTGCAGTGATGCTCAGAGATGAACTTACCAGGTGCAATGGATGTATCACGATGATGGGAGAGAGTGTTGCTGTGGGGGGAGTGGGGGGCGGGGGCGGTGGGGTTGAATGGGACCTCATACTTTTTTAATGTAATTTAAAAAATAATAATAATAAATAAATATTTAAAAAAAAAACAAAAAACTGCTTTTTGACTTTGGAAAAAAGGGGGAAATGAAAAGGACAAGTGAGTTTATATGGCTATGGGTCTCTAAAGAAGAGTTGGGAGGTCATCAGTGGGGTGATGCTTATGTACGCCTCAGCAGGGTACCAGAGACAGCCAAGGTAGATGGAAACCCAGGTGCTGGTTCTCCTGAGGGCTGCACAGACCCACAGATTCTATGGTCATAGCAGATGGCTCTGGAGTTCAGGGCCATGTCAGTTGGCCCTACTTTGGAGTTTGTGTTCCTACGTGTGATGGAGTTGGACTCAGATATGAACTTTCTACACATGTATCTTCTGTTACTTTACTGGACCTGTGGTTGGCATTTGTGTTGGTGTATACTCAGGAGACCTGAATCTCTAGATTGTCCATGTGATGGCCAGGACCTGGGCCTCAGGAGACTTGCAGCTCCTACCCTCTGGATTTGGACTTACCCTGGCCAGCTGTCAGGGAGGTGAAGAGGATCAACCAACACACCAGGGAGCCAAGAGTGCCTATCATTGCAATCAGAACTGCATCCATCATTAATGTGTAATCTAAGGCCCCTCTTGATGTAGAGGGGGACTGGACATAACCATCCCAGGGTCCACAGGATGGACAAATAGAGTATACATTAGAGTGGACGTACTGGTGTTCTGCAGAGGAACTATTGTGATAAGGGAAGAAATTATAATAGTGATGTAGAGAGGGTGGCCATAGTAGCTGCTGATGGTAGGGAGACAGAAGAAGAGATATGGTGTGGGGGCATCTTCAGGAGTCATCCTAGGTGGTGCTGCAGGGGTGGACACTGGACATTGTGTGTCCTGCCATGGCCCACTGGGTGGAATGGGGGAGAGTGTGGACTACAATGTGGACCACTGTCCATGTGGTGTAGCAATACTCCAGAATGTATTCGCCAGATGCAGTTGTGCTGGGACGATGGAAGAGGTTGTTGATGTGGGAGGGGTAGGGTGGGTGGGTTGGGGAATATATGGGATCCTCATACTTTCTGAATGTAACATATAAAAGAAAATAAAGAAGAAAAAATAAAATTTTTTAAAAAATTTACAAAATGAAAAAATCATTACTTTTATTAAATTAACTATTATTGTCCTCATTGAACAAAGCAAAAAAAAGGTACAGATAGGGAAGTGGGGTAGTAGTGCTGCTTTAATTCTATTCAAAAACCTAAACCAACTCTGCTTTTTGCATAAATCTCAATTTCTAGTATTGACTACATTGAAGGGAAAAATGTACACCTACTGCCATCTATTGGTCACAGAGAAGATATTTGTAGGGAAATAGTAAACACTGTTACACTTTAAAATGTTCTGTGTGCAAACGTTTCTTAAAAGGAGACCAGGGGTTTGCACGTGTATCATAAGATTTTCAACAAAGTGTCAATAATAGGGTGATATATGGGAATCCTGTAATTTATGCATAATTGTTCTGTAAACCAAACTTTTCTCTAGTAAAAAAAATTGGGAGTAAATTCATACATATGAAGATATTTCCTATTTTAAGTTTCACTCAGTGAAACTCTACAAAGAAGCGTCATGGGGTTTTAGTTTCTTTTTTGTTCGGTTTTTTTGTTTGTTTTTTTGGTGTTTTTTTAGCTACATACCAAGTCATCACCAATGTAATGGCTTTAAACAACACCCATTTTTCACTCAATAGATTCTGTGGGTCAGAAGTCTGGGCAAGCTCAGCTGGGTCCTGTGCTCAGGATCTTACCAGGTAGAAATCCAGGGTGCCTGGGGCTGCTTTTCCTGGAGGTTCTAGGGACACTTCTAAGGCCATTCAGGAGGTTGGCAAATTCTGTTTCTTTCTCTTGCTCTCCACATCTCCCTCCATCTTTCTGGCTGCCTCTTCTCCCTGCTCCCCTGCAATTGGAGGCTCATGTGATTACACTGGTCCTTGCCTCCTCTTTAGAGTTTTAGGGCACACAAAGCCCCACCAGCCTGCAGCAGTTTAACTGACAACTGCCCCTTCCCAGCTGCCTGTCCTGCCTCCTGACTTCCAGTCCACAGCTCCCTATGTCTATGACTTGTCTGTGACCCCACCATGACCTCTACCCCCAATTTCATTCTTGGCAATCCCCAGCAATTTACTTGCTGCCAAATCCAGGGTCAAGCCTGGCCTAGCTCTCCTAATCTGGAGGCACCTGGTACCGCCTGTCAACCCTCCCAAGGATGAGGCCCTGCTCTCAGCTGAGGCTCCCCTGGGGAAGGATCCACCTCCAAGGTCACTCATGTTATTGGCAGGATTGTCAATTGAGGGCCTGGGTCCCTTTCTGTTTTCAGGCACCGCCTCTATTTTATTCCATATGGGCCTCTGCACAGGGCAGCCCATAACACTGCAGTTTGTTTCCCAGAGTGAGGCATTGAGGGAGAGTAAGAGAAAGAGATAGAGACAGAAAGATTGATAGATATAGATACATACATACAAAACAAAAGAGAACTAGCAGGACAAAAGTCTCAAATGTTTAAAAATCTTGGAAGTGGTATATTATTTCTTTGTCCATATTCTATTCATTAGAAGGGCCACTAATTCCTCACAAGGATGTGTATACCAGAGACAGAGATCCTGGGAAGCCATTTATTGGCTGCCTACCACATAAATAAAGAGGAGGAACTTAATCTGCTTTAAGTATCATGGGTAGCCATTGAAGTGTTTTAAGCCAAAGCATGAAGATACCTGATTTTCATTGAATTTCAAGACCATCATGATGTAGATTGGAAAATGAAGCCAACCACTGAAGTTGCATTCCCAACATCACATCCACAGAAACCAAACCTGTTCTGGGTTGAACTTCCTGCTGCCTCCCATTCTTTCTTGTAATTCTTCCACTGCTAAGCTCATGTATTAGGTACCTGGGGCACCATTCCACAAATTTTAGAGAGACTATTGCATATACCTCTGCTAAACTCCCTAGGGAGTATATTCTAGAAGATCCTCAAGGTGTAGATGGGGAGGCGGTGGCAGCTTGATATTATTTATGAATTCCAAAAACAAAGACACATTATGTTTGTAAACTGGCCTGTACCATTGGGTGTATAACCCTTTGATTCTATTATATTAGATTCAGCTGAGATATCTGATTGGCTTATATTAAGATTAGGACATTGAGCCAACCACATCATTAGGGTGTGACTCAGCATCAAGTCCCAGCCCCCTTGAGCTGATAAAACAGAGTCTCACAAGGAAGTAGACATAGAGAAGATACACAGGGGATCCTGCAGCCCAGGAAGAGTGATGAGCCTGATAGCAGCTGAAGAGAACAGAGCAGCTAAGCCCAGACAGAAATGAGCCCCAGAAAGAGAGGCAAGCCCTATGCCAGCCTCTAGCTGAGATCAGCAACTGGGACCACAGAGCCTGAAGAGGAAGAGGGAGGTTGAGCCCTCACAGACACCGGCAGCCATCCTGCTCCAAAACAGAGCAGCAGACTGGTGAGAGAATTAACTTACTCTTTATGGTCTTGTGACTGTAAGCTTCTACCCAAATAAATACCCTTTATAAAAGCCAGCAGAGTACCCAGACTTGGCATAAGCACACCTTTGACTGACTTATAAAGATGAGGAGACTGGGAAGACCCAAGAGGCCCAGGCACTTTCCAGGGTGACAGAACTAGGAGGAGGAGTGAGGTCTGACCAAGCTCCATGCCCTCAATACTGGGGTCTTGAATTTCCCAGGCCTCCATTGACCATAGGGATGACTAAGTTGCTGTAAGTGTACATCTTTCTGGCCATTTAGCAGGAGACACCCCAAGATAACATAGGATGATTCAGGGGAGGGCAGTGGAGATCAGGTGGCAGTTGTGACTATCTGGACACCCTCCCAGCAGTTCCCCTCCCAGCATGTGTGTGGCCTGGAGGATATTGGGTGGGCAAGCCCTGGCAAGAGCAGGTTCTCAGTGGGATTGGTCCTGGTGCACCTCTATGTCCACACCCAGAGCATGGCTGGCAGTGTGGGAAGGGAGTGCTGGAATGGCTTCATCAATCGCTGTCACCTCCTTACCTCAAGGGCTGCAGGTGTGTGAAGACAGGGTTCTGTTTCTAATCTGGGGAGATGAACATCATGTGATGGGCAGGCAGGGACCAGATGCCTCCAGGCCTGGCTGCTGAGCACTGTCTTAGCAGAGCTCCCCCAGGACATGGGTGAGAGGCTGGACAAGACAGTCGTCTACACCATGCCTTCATGCAGGGAGCAGGCACAGCACACTGCCCAAAGGGCCAGTGCAAGCAGAGGTGAGAGCAGCTGCGCAGTGGTCTCCACACTCAGGGTCAAAGCCAGTAAAGGCTTTAATCTTTCTTAAAAAATGAAAGAATAAATGACTCAGAAGGCAGAAGAGCTGAAATTGGAGAGACAAAAGAACACAGAGAGAAAAGAATGGAAGAATTGGAGCAAGAGCCCAGGGAACTGAATGATAACATGAAATGCAACAATATACATGCCATGGCTGTTCCAGAAGGAGAAGATAAGGGGAAAGGAGCAGAAAGAGTATTTGAGGAGGGGCTGAAAATTTCCCAACTCTCATGAAAGAAATGAACTTACATGTCAGAAAGCACAGTGTATCCCAATAAGAATAAATATGAATAGACTTACACCAAGACACATACTCCTCAGAGTGTCAAATATCCAAGATTAAGAGAAGTTTCTGAGTGCAGCAATAGAGAAGCAAACCATCACATAAAAGGTATGCCCAATAAGTTATATATGCAGAAAACTATGTGGCAATGCTAAAAGAAATCAGTGAAGACCCAAACAAATGGAAAAACATTGCAATGTTCCTGGGTTGGAAAGCTAAATATCACGATGACGTCAATCCAACCCAACCCGATTTATAGATTCAATGCAATACTGATAAAAATTCCAACACCCTACTTTTATAGAAATAGAAACGACAAATACCAAATTCTTTTGGAAGGAAATAGCCAAAAGCATTCTAAAAAAGAAGAGCCACATGGGAGGAATTTCACTGCTTGACACTGAAACATATTACAAGGCTGCAGTCTTCAAAACAGCATGCTATTATCAGTGGAATAGTTTGAGAGTTCAGAAATAAACCCTCACCTCTACAGTCAACTGGCTTTTGACAAACCTACCAAAGCCATGCTAATGGGACAAAACGGTCTCTTCAACAAATGGTGTTGGGAAAACTTGGATATCCATAATGAAAAGAATGAAAGAGGACTCCTATCTCACTCCCTGTACAAGAAGCAACTCAAAATGGATCAAAGGTCTAAATACAAAAGCTAGGACCATAAAACTATTAGAAGAAAATGTAAGACAGCATATTAAAGACTTTGTCATAAGTGGTTTTTCTTGAATCTTGCACCTGAAGAACATGCAACTGAATAGATAAATGGACCACCCCCAAAATTAAATACATTTACACCTCATGAGAATTTGTGGAAAGGGTGAAAGGCAACCACCTCAATGGAAGAAAATATTTGGCTATCACATATCTGATAAGGATTTAATATCCATGATACATAGAGATGCTAAAACTTAACAATAAAAAGACAACCCAATTAAAAAATGGACAAAAGACTTGACTAGGTATTTGCCCAAAGAGGAAATAAAAATGGTGAAAAAAAAAACCATGAAAAAATATTCAACAATACTAGCTATGAGGGAAATGAAAATCAAAACTACAATGAGATATCATTTCACACCTATTAGAATGGCCACTATTAAAAAGACAGGAAAACATGTGGAAAGGATGTGGAGCGATCAGAACAATTATTTACACTTTTTGCACACCAATGTTCAGAGCAGCATTATTCACAATTGCGAAAAGTTGGAAACAACCCAGATGTCATCAACTGATGAATGGATAAACAAACTGGGGTATTCACATAATGGAATATTATGCAGCTGTCAGAAGAAATGAATTTGGAGGAACTGTGGGAACAGGCCATTGGATTAGGCAGGTAAGACAGAGCTCTCACTAAAACAACAGGGAAAGAGCCAAAGGCTGCCTTGAAGACCGCTTTGGGGTACTGCAGACCAGCACACTACTTCACAACTTTCCGGAAAGTGGGCAACAGAAAGACAAAGAAGCTGAAACAACAAAGTGTGAGTTATTAAACATCCCAGCTGCTGAGAAGGGCTCCCCTTTCCCACCCCTGAAATACTAAGCAAGGGTAAAACTCCTGGTGAACTGCATCTAAATGAGAGGAGAGCAGACATCTTCCTCCCTGCCAGCTGCTTCGGAGGGTCCTGGAAAGACAAAGATGCCGAAGGAAAACTGTGAGATGCTTGCCATTGTGGTGGGCAAACAGCCAAGCTTCCTGGGAGGAAGAGGGGTCTGGGAGTGTGGTGAGTGATTTCCTGGTGGTGAGTTTGGCCACCTGAGCCCCCTTTGAATACTGGAAGGGATGCTAAATCCATTGGGAGAAGGGAGGGAATGTCCAAAGGCAGGCTGTCATGCCCAGGCACCCAGGTAAAGAGAGGAATTAGATTAGAGAGGAGACAGGAACAGACAGGTGCCTCATCAGCAGGACTCTGGCAAACTGCAAGGAATCTACCCTGCCCAAGGGAAAGGGGACAGACAGCCTTCTGAGAGGCTAACTACCCTAAGGAGGCAGGTCAGCTTCCTTGGAGAATTCCCGCCTTGTATATACAAGGTCCCTGGTTTGAATCCTGGCTCTTCTTAGGGAAGCAACCCACTGGGTTACCAGGCATCCAGCTGAAACGTCATGATGGGGATCATATAGACATTCCTTTTATATTAGCATTTCTTGGATCTCCCTTTTTTAAGTTCCTCTTAAATTTTTCCTTATTTTATTCACTAAAACGTGGTTCAAAACTTGCAGAGGGCAGACTGCAGGGTGATTGACTGATGAACACCAGCAGCCTGAAAAGATCCTTAGAGGTCTAAGAGGGAAGGCTGTTTTTCTATGTTAGGTTTTGTTTTTTTCTTTCTTTCTCCTTTTTAAAAATGAGTTGCTGCTGTGTTGTTTCTTGTTTGTTGTGTTTCTCCTTCCTTTGTTACCCTGTTTCTTTTTCATTTACTGAATTTTTTAACCTACACTATTTCTTTTCTCTCCTTCATCTTGCTGTCTTCTGTTTTATGTTGTTCTTTCATTCCAGTTCTTTTTGTTTGGTCTTCAAGTTTTTTTGTTTTTATTTCTCCATTTTTTCTGTTTTCCTTTTTACTTTTTAATTTCTCTCTTTTCTTTATTCTTTTCCTCTCTTCTCATCCCAGTCTTTGACTTCATGTTACAACTTTTTCTCTATTCTGTTTTTCATTTCATTGTTTCTATTCTACTTTTTTATTCCTTTTCCTCTGTACTTCTTACTCAAGTTAATTCCTCATTTTCCTAGGTCTTGTATGATTCCTCTCTTACCTTTCACTATTATTATTATTTTTCTTTTTCTCTTCCTATCTCTTTCATTTTCACTGTTCCTATTTTTTTTCTCCAAGGGAACATAGGCAACAGCAAGGAAATACAATAAGAATGAAGTGTCAAAGGGAAAACTTGCAACACACATACAAAAACAAAATAAAACCCCACAGTAGAGAGAGATGCTAATCAACTGAATAAACCCATCAAGATAAATAGATACCTAGATGACAACAAAAAATTACAAGCCACATTAAGAAACAGGAAGACATGGCCCAGTGAAATGAACAAAGTAAAATCCAGGAGGAGATGCAGAACATGGAACAACAATCAGACATGTCCAAATAAGTATCACGATCAGCTTAATGAAGGGAAGGAAGAGATTAAGGATATTAAGAGGACACTGGGAAAACATACTGAAGAAATTGTAAATATACATTAAATAGATAACAAATATGATGATGATGAATGACACAACCCAAGAAATAAAAAATACACTGGAAGTACATCAGATTTGAACAAGCAGAGCAAAGAATCAATGATGTGGAAGACAGTACATCTGAAATCAAGCAGATAGAACAGATAGATAAAAAGACAGAAAAAAAATCCAACAGAGATGTAGGGATTTAAATGACAACACAAAATGCATTATAGCCATCCCAGATGGAAAAAAGACTGGAAAGGGGACAGAAGGAGTTTTGGAGGAAATAATGACTGAAAACTTCCCAAACCTCTTGAGGGAGATGGATGTACATGTTCAGGAAGTGCAGCACACCCCAAACAGAATAAATCAT